>NC_053164.1:85537717-85765217 GCF_016835505.1 Polypterus senegalus | reverse complement strand
GCAAATGTTTGCCGAACTTTTTGGTTGTAAACCGAGTTGTACGTGTACCGAGGTTCCACTGTATATATATATATATATATATATATATATATATATATATATATATATATATATATATATATATACACACATGCATACATCCACATATATATATATACACACATACATATACACACACATACATATACACACATATATATATACTGTATATATATATATATATATATATATATATATATATATATATATATATATATATACCCTTTGGGGTGCTAGCAGCTGTTGCTGGTGGTGCCAGAATCCACCAAGGAAGAAAAATGAAAAACATTTGTACAAAATCTTAATTTATCTATTCATTCCTAAATAATTAAATGGACAGGCTATTTCGTATCAGTGCAATACACTGCTTGTTAAAACGGATGACTCCTGCTCTTACGTGCACTTAGTGCTGCATGGGTATTATGAACTATCGTATCTCTTCAAGTTCTATTTAAATTTTAAATATAAGTAATTTTTATTTAGTCAACAGAAATATGTTTGGTAGGAATGTAAGTTAAATTTAGTCATCATTGCATAAATTTTTCTTCAACATAGAAATTTAAAGACTAAATTCAACTTACATTCCTACCAAAGATATTTCGACTAAATAGAACCTACTTATATCCAAATAGAACTTGAAAAGATATATTTTTTCGAATCTGATCGCGCATTTTAGATCGACTTAACACACACTACATCGAGCCTGCGAGCTATTGAACTGTCGCCTGCCTGCCTCAATAAGTGACCCTCGCTTCGCTCTTACTTTTTTACTGTTCATTTAATCATGGCTAGTCGCGAAAAAATTAGAAAATGGAAGGAGAATTACACTGAGTATGGCTTTACCAAAACAATTATTGATGGTGAATAAAGTATCCATTATTTGTAAGGCTTCAATTGGTGATCTGTTTTTCTGCATTATCCTCATATTTTTCATTATTCATATTATATATATTGAAATAGTTTTACTGTCAAATAATGCAAACAGTACGCGACACGTGTTCGTTTCGCCCTAAATCAGGGCTCATCAGGCGTACACACTCACTGCACCCCCTCTCGGGAATCGAACTTCGGACATCAGCGCTAGAGGCGAAGCCTCTTGTGTTGCGCCACAGCATGTGGTTCGTTTATTTGACAGTATGTAGATCGGGATATATATATAATATATATATATATATATATATATATATATATATATATATATATATATATATATATATATATATATATATATATGTATAATATATATATATATATATATATATATATATATATATATATATATATATATATAAGATAACTCCTGTAGCCACAATAAATGCCTTTATTGAATAAACAAACCAGGGGTGAACAAGTTCCTTTCTACTGCAGCCACAGCCGCAACACACATAAAAAACATCAATAATAACTCATAAACTTGCAATATTATTTAGGAAAATCGCAACATCTAACTCACCAAAAATTCGGATTATTTGTAAACAAAATCCATCCTCCTCTTTTTCCTCAAAAACAGTTCAATTACTCTGTCGTACGGATTATCCGTGCGGTTCAGTTCCATCATAACGTCCCTTTCTATCGCCATCGAAGCTAATGCTGAAAGGCGAACCCTCCCTATTGTATTTCTGGCATAAGTTTAAATTCGCTTTAGGGCTGAAAATGTCCGCTCGACAGAAGCAGTGTACACGGGAATGCTCACCGACAAATATAACAATGTGAACAGCTGCCCCATGTTCTCATTCAGATTTTTCTGATGAAGGAAGTCAAGGAGATCAGTGGGAGATTTTCCTGCAAAATGATCCATGGCATACATTACAGTCAGTTCTGTTTTTACCCGAGACAGATCAAAAAGTGCTCCATGGCTCCTGTGTTAAACTGGAGAAGGCTGCATGTGTGAAATTTTTCTTGTATTCCCGAAACTTCTGGGGCTCGAGGAGCGTAACAAACATCAGGTTTTCGTGGTCTTGAAATCTGGTCTGTGTCTGGCAAATAATATTGTCCAGAATCCTGCCATGTAGTTGGTCGTAGTGCGTGCGATGATCTTTCGCTCTGAGAGTTTGAGGTGCGTTCAGTGGCCTTGTAGAGTTCCTCATATCGGCTTCTATCCAATCAATGGGTCTGAATACGGTGATGTTGCCGTAAGCCTGCTAGATGGCCCTACTGACACCAACTCAAAATCTGATTGGTTGAAGCAACAGGTTAATTGACATTTATTCTGTGTTAGAGTGCCTGCACAACGGATTGTGAAAGTCACTCTACCTGGCAATAAATGATGGCTGAAATGTGATTGGTTAAATGTTTTAATACGAAACTCCGCCTCCCACGGCTATCGAGCTGCAGTCTGTTACAGTATATGGACGAAAATACGTTCCAGTTATGACCATTATGCGTAGAATTTTGAAATGAAACCTGCCCAACTTTTGTAAGTAAGCTGTAAGGAATGAACCTGCCAAATTTCAGCCTTCTACCTACACGGGAAGTTGGAGAATTAGTGAAGAGTGAGTCAGCCAGTGAGTGAGTGAGTGCCCGAGTCAGTCAATCAGTCAGTCAGTGAGGGCTTTGCCTTTTATTAGTATAGATTTATAAAAAAAAGAAACTTTATTAAGATAATTAAAATAAGTTTCCAAATCAAGTGATGTCTAATCCTACAGCACTCTGATGAACTAAACATGGTGAGGGATAAAAAAAAATCAGAACACAAAGTGAAACTCATCATCTTCAAACTTACATAACACATTATTGACACACCATAAATGCCTGAACTTGTCAGTATTCTTTGTAGATTTATAAAAAGGATAATCCACTGAGACTCTTCTTTCACATAGTAAAAAAAAAAAAATCAGCAGGATCATGAGGCCTAGGCCCACTAATCTTCTTCTAGTGGGTTTTGAATATACTCAGTTTAAACTGACTGATAATAAAGATTACAAGCACAAAAACATAAAACAGTGAAACACAGTCTCTCTGACACCACTAAAGGGACAAGCATCAGAAGCACCCGGACTCCTTATTGCCAAAAAGGAGTTCAACCCAAATATGTAAAGCAACAGCTTCCAGTGCAGATCTCCCATCCTGTTAGCCAAAGGTGGCTTGTACAGTGACCTCTATGCTGGCCACATTCCACCTGAAACAGTAAACTTATTACACTGAGGTTTGTCTGTTTGGTGGGTTTTGATGTTTCATCTTCACATAGGTAAGTACATTGGGCCGCTAATTGACAGCATGTTATTTGTTTTACTATCTGCCCACTCACCTCCTGGGGACACCACAAGTGTGGGAAAAAATTGAACCTTTCGATGGATAAATGTTTGTTTTAAAAAACTCTAAGAGTGTTAACATATGTCCAGGTAAAGATGCTCATGTCTCCAATAATTACAAGGAGTACACTCTTGTCTCCTCTGCTATTATTGCTGCTTCTTTCCAATTGAATATGTTCAAGTGAATTTTATGTTTTCATTTGATAAAACAAATTCTTTGTAAAGTTTTTGCACAAAAATTTCATAAGAGGGGCCCTTCCAAAATCCAAAATAAGGAAAGATTTTCAAAGTCCCTTTTGATACATAAATATCAGGCAGTTTTGTCCCAATCATGTCATATTGACTGAGCACTAAACTTTTTACTAGCCTCATCTGTTCAAATTGATCAAGAAATAGTTGTGCTATTGTGCCATTCACGGGTCCTATACACCAGAGTACAACAGTTTTTGCGCTGCCTGTAGTGAAAAAGTGGCAATTTGACTTTCAATTCCCATAAATCCTTGCTCGCTTTCATCTAGCAGAGAGAAAAGCACAATCTTCCATAGCCAATGAATGCCATCCCAAAGAAAACTGAGCACTGTCTCTTTTAAAAAACTTAAAAGAAGTGGTGAGGCGGCCTTCTGCTGCTATGCAGCTAAAATCTGGAATAGCCTGCCAATAGGAATTGCCAGGCTAATACAGTGGAGCACTTTAAAACACTGCTGAAAACACACTATTTTAACATGGCCTTTTTATAACTTCACTTTAACTTAATCCTGATACTCTGTATGTTCAATTCATCATAATAACTATTTATGGTGGCTCTAAAATCCGTACTGACCCCTACTCTCTCTTCTGTTTCTTTTTGCCTGCGCCACCACCACCTACTCAAAGCATCATGATATTCCAACAATTATGGATGGATCAAAAGCCAGAAGTCTACGTGATCATCATCATCAAGTCCTTCCGTGAAAACCCTAAATCCAAAGTGGACTGTTTCATTTATGTTAGGTAGAATGCCCAGAGGGGACTGGGCGGTCTCATGGTCTGGAATCCCTACAGATTTTATTTTTTCTCCAGCCGTCTGGAGGTTTTTTTTTCTGTCCACCCTGGCCATTGGACCTTACTCTTATTCTATGTTAATTAATGTTGACTTATTTTATTTTCTTACTGTGTCTTTTATTTTTCTATTCTTCATTATATAAAGCACTTTGAGCTACTTTTTGTATGAAAATGTGCTATATAAATAAATGTTTTTGTTGTTGTTGTAGCTGTGGTGGAGGTTCTACTTCTACAAAAATGTATGCCATAAGCTGGAGATCACAAGATTATTAATGACCAACATCCTTCATCTATATGGCATCTGAGGAAGGATTCACAGCCATTTTTTTAGCCTAGCTTGCATCGTTTGAAACAGTCCATCTAAATTCCTTTGCAAAAATGATCTGTTTCCAAGATAGACCCCCAAGTCTTCCTGTCCTCATTGCAGACCTCCTTCCAGTCGAGATGGACTCCATTCTGCCTAGTCTCCAACTTACAGAGCACTGCTTTTTGTCCAGTTTACTTTGGCAAAAGATAGTTTTTCATAAGTTCTTTTGACAAGCCATCAGCTTGTCAAGGTTCTCCTGATTACCCCAATATCATCTGCATAGGTTGTAGCTTTAATCCACTCTGTAGTAGAATTTGGGATGGAACAACCCCCAGCACTCTTTGTAACACAATCTGTAACATCTCCAAAGCCTGCAGGTAGAGCAATCTAGATAAAGATCAGCCTTGTTTGACACTCCTTTACACAGCAAAAGACACACATAAGCCACCATGAACTTTCACTACACTAGAAATGTAATTATATAGCAGTTGAATTTATTTATGAAAGTTTTCCCAAAAAAAGGAATGACTGAGCCAATCAAATGCTTTATCTTAGTCTAATAATATAAGGCTAGTATTAAAATTTAAAAAGTCTGAGACAGCAGAAATGTCTCAAATTAAAAAAAAAAATCTATTATCAAAAATGGTCCTGATCAGGCACGTAGTAACTTTGATCTGGATGCACCACTTTAGTAAGAACAGTCCGGAGTCTGTTGGCCAAGGCTCTCCTGATGCTTTATTGCTTCTGGCAAGTCCCGACCAATTAGATCCCAACATTCTTTATAAAATTAAATTGGGAGCCCATTAATGCCAGGAAACTTGTACGCAATAAGTTCTTTCAAAGCATTTGAAAGCTCTGCCATAGTCAATCCTGCATCTAAACTTGTTACATCTTCCTCAGGAAGCTGAGGAAGATTCTGTAATAAATGATGGCATTCATTGTCATCATAGACCGTCTTTGCAGCAGTCCCTCACAAGCTCCCTTATCTCTGCTGGCTGCTGCTGTTATGCAACATCTGTTGCTTGCAGAGAATATAAAACTTAACTTTGCAAGTTCTTTCTTTCAAGGCAAAAAAAATATTGTGTTGGTGCATCCATTTCATTAAGGTTTGAAAGCATACTCTCACCAGTTAACTTTGGTCTCTAATAATTGAGCCGGTCTCCTGTTTTTAACTTTAAGGCTCTTCATTAGCTGTATTATATTCCTGGGCATAAATCAAGAAGCCACTGGATCTCAATTATTTCAGCTTCCAATTCAGTCATCTCTGATTTTAAAAATGTAGCAACATTTTTTGTTTATTGCTGATACAACAATTTAATCTGAATCTTCTCTGAATCCCACCATTGTTGCAGGCTAGTGAATTCTCTTTTTCAGTTTTACACATGTTCCAAAAATAATTAATAATAATATTTCTTTACAATACTGATCTTGAATTAAAACACAGTTAAAGTGCCAGTAAGCACTTTTGGGTTGATAAGCTGTTAATAAACTACAAGTTACCAAACTGTGATTAGAGAACCCAATTGGTACAATAGCCCAAGGTGATGCTTAAATGTAAATGTAAATAATTCTTTATGGTCACTGATACCTGCACGCCACTTACTCTCGCCCACATCTATTGGGTGCTTTTCCATTTTTCCTCTCTCTACATCCACCAGTTCCATTCCCCACACTATCCTCAGCAGTTCATGGGCTGATGGAGGATGTGGCTAACCAGTAATTTCTTTCTAATGGTATGTCAAGCATGCAGTTAAAGAGACTTTCTAGTACAACAATTTCCTCTGAGCTCTACTCTAAAATGGCTTCTACTTGCTTGAAAAACTGTAATCTGTCATTACCGTCATTAGGAGCATATATACTTATGAATATATACTTACAAAGCTAAATAGTTTCTCTTGTATTTGCGCCTTGACCATCAGTAGTCTCCTCTCCACTATATTATACACCCCAACAGATGCCTGCATTAGCAGTCTTCGACAACACAGCCACTCAAGCTGGACCCATTACTGAAAAATATCCCACCATTCCAGCCGCTGGACTGCTCCAATTGGTTTTTATTATCATTATGAATCTGTAGTAGAAACTACTTCTCAGTTTTTCTGCTTTAGAAAATGATAAGGAGCCTATCTCTTACCAATATTGTCATCCTCATTTATATTTAAGCTGACAATTTTAACACTAGCCGTACTCAAAAAATTTAAAACAGTAACCCCCGAACAAAAAGATGAAAATTTGAATGCTTCTAGTCATTTGGTTGTTTTTGTTTTCGACTTTTCTTCTGTTCCTAACTAATACATTCTTTAATCTGGCAAGCGCGTATAAGTAGAACACCACAGATGTGGATAGATCTTTGTTCAGACTGCTAACTGACGACACAAAATTAACCAGTGGAAAGAATTCTGAAACTTTGTCCATCTGATTTAGTGCCATGTATACCTGTCTTTGAAATAACAATACATGCTTTATTTCAGGAGGTTTGCACCTGAGAAAGTTATACTTTACCTTTCAATCTATCCATCTATGGTGCTCCAATTCTCTTTCTAGCACAGCAACAGTGAAACAAGAAGTGAGCAGATAATCAGAACTGTATTGACACTGAAAGGGAAATGTGCTTGCTTCACCAGCGAAATGTAACTAAAAAAATAATAGTTCAAAACAATAAAAATGTAAAGTTGTTGGTAAATACATCTCCATGAAACACACATACAGCATAACGTAACATGATGATGTAATAATATAAAACAACATTTTCTATATGCCAGTGCATTTATTATAACTAGTTAATGTGAAGACAGACATGATGATAATTGTGGACCTGGAAGCACCTCTTAACACACCATAATGAAGTGAATTATTGGCTAAACGTGCTCCAGGACAACATTAGTCATAATAGCTTTGAAATTTGGCATCATCCTTTTTCTGCCTATAGTGAGTCCATGGTCAGTTCATCAATATAATTGTCCTTGCTTATCAGTTTCTTCAGAAAAGTGGCATCTCCTAACCAGATGGTACTCACCTAGCAGACTACAGCATAGAACAGTACACAGGCCAGACTGATAGAACAATTCCAGCAGCTTGCCACACGCATTGAAACACAGAGTCTCCTCAGTTAAAACAGCCTTCTCTGGGTGTTTTTATACAGCTTGTCTGTGTTAACCACTCAATCCAATGAACTGTTTTGACTGACCCCCCTTCCTCTGTGCTACAGAAAAAATCTTTCCTCAGTCTTCAAAGCAGGCAGTTCCACAGTCCAGATGAGATTGCAGAACATTTCTTTATTTGCACAGAGTTAATGCTAACTATCTCACTGCATGGAGTGAGCGATCAGTTAAAAAATTCTTCTGTTTTTATACTGTCACCTTATCTAATACATCACGTCATCTGACTCATAATATGCAGAACTTTATCACCTTATTCAATCAACTAACACCACCAGCAATTTATGACTTGTGTCGGTTCACCTATTATTCTGAGCATCAGTTTGTTAAGAGGGGTCTTGTTGATTATTGATCTTAGCAACGCTTCATTGGAGGGAAGTATGGGCTTACCTATTAGTTTATCCCCATTTTCTGGAGGTGTTCGTTACTCATTTACCTCATTCTAAAATTACACACTTCATGTGCTTAATCATTAAATTACATTTAGTTAACCCTTAAGTTGCATTCAGTCCTTATGTTTTCCTTATGTTTAATAATTCATTCTGTTATAGCTTCATATATAAATATACTTGTAATAGACTGTAAAACATTATTATATATTAACTAATAATTCCTTATACCTGATCTCAAATGTTAACTTTTTGAGATTATAGATAACTGTGCTCCATTTCATTCTTGTATCCAGTGTATGCAGAATTATTATAATTGTAGTAAAAGAAAGTAGTCAGTATTTATAAATAAAATCATACCATAGGAAATTTTGTTTTTACAGTACCAGAAACCAAAATAAATCACAACATTCTTAGTTAGAAAAATATTTATACACTTCTGATGTATTCTAAATAAAAGCTATCCCTTCTCTCTCTCTCTGTATATACAATATATACATATACATATATATATATATATATACACACACATAATATATATATATATAGAGAGAGAGAGAGAGAGAGAGCACACATACAATGGTGACTGTTTGTTTTTTTCCTGGTGGCCTCAGGTAAAGGAGACTTGTGAATGCCAGCATAATAGTAATAACTGTTTGCTCATGCAGTATTGTATTCACAAATTTGCAAAACCATATATAATGGAAAATATGAGTTTGAAACCTTTGTCACAGCATGTATTATATAATACATCCAGTCCAAAAAATGAAATACAAAAGTTAATAATAGAAAGCACAATATGTGGGAACATCCTAAGAATTCTCCAGGGTAAAAGTTACTGCTGTTGTCATTAAGGAGCACAGGAGGAATGCCTGAAAAACACATTTTGCCAAGTTTAATGAAGACTATTTGTTGGAATGTGTTACACAAAAACTGTAATAAACAGTGTCAGTTATTCTCACAAAATCAAGTAGTTCATGAGAGTTACTATTATGAAGAAAAACACTGATGATATGAAAAGTGCAAGTTTTGCTACTAGTGATGGATCCCAACAAAAAAGAGAAGCAAATGTTAAATCCCTCCATGATGACACGGGTTTAATGACCAGATGGTGACCAGATGTCAACTACTGTATTTTGCTTTTCTATAAATACTTTATTTAGATCTTAAAACTGCTGAATTATTGTAATTAAGGTTAGTGTAGTAATGTGCCTTACTGGCTTTACCAGTAATTAAAGGAAATGTGTTTAGTGTCCTCTGTAGTGTAAAAGAAAGGGTGAAGCGTCATAGTGTTAGTTTACCGCGGTTGAGAAAAAGGGATCCCATGTAAGTAGTTGTTTGGGCAGTAGCTCAGGGGTAAGGATGTGAATATTTAAAGTGCTTACATTGCTTAAAGGCAGAAGTGCAGTTGGCGTCTCAGAAGCCGGCACAGCTATGCACGCGCGCGCTAGCTGCTCGATTTATTATAGCATTTTTGCAGGGCAAGAGACACCACTACTCGCTGACGAATTCTCATCATCGCGCGATTATAGGGATGACGTTGAACAGTTTAATTGGTCAGTACAAGGGCGTCGAATATAAAAAGAACTCATTGCCCCAGAGCGGGGTGCTTTTCTGGTTAGATCCTCTAGGACAGTGATGGCGAACCATTTAGAAACCAAGTGCCCAAACTGCAATCCAAAACCCACTTATTTATCGCAAAGTGCCAACATGGCAATTTAACCTGAATACCACCTAAAACTGAACACCAGCATAACCAAGGAGCTGGTGGTGGATTTTAGGAGGACCAGGCCCCTCATGGACCCCGTGATCATCAGAGTTGAGTGTGTGCAGAGGGTACAGACCTATAAATACCTGGGAGTGCAGCTGGATGATAAATTGGACTGAACTGCCAATACTGATGCTCTGTCTCTCTATCTACTGAGCTTTTAGTTTAGTAAAGCCACTCATACATTAACATATTTTGTCTTAAAAGAAAAACATAATAACGGAGCTTTCAATGATACAAACAACTTTTTGTTGAAAGGTAAAAGTTTGCATTCTGTATGCTTTTGAACAATTAATGTGCTTTTTGCTGTTGTATGCATGCTGATAATTTGTCTAACCTTGGCTCATACTTTGTAAGTTTGAGAGCAACACATGCAGCACTCAGGTCATCTGTTAGTCTGTTTCTGGTGTCAGATTTGATTTAATTCAAAGCTGAAGACAGCTGCGCACAAGCATAAGATGTTCCAAACAAAGTAAGGAAAGCAATCTCAAGTGCCTTCATTGACTTAAGATTATTTGGCAGGAGAATTCCACACTTTAAGGATTTCATTTTCATAACTAACTGTGCTGCCTTCGATCCTCTCAAGTGTTTCACGCAGGTCTTCCCTATTAAGCTCCGCCCCCAAAGCTTCCATTATATATTACGGGGTCGTGGATCAGGTGTGGCGATTAGCAACTCCCGGCAATAATTACAGATGCGGACGACTCCTCACCTGTGCGCTTAAGCGAGGACTGCCCGCATCACAAAGCTCCCGGAAACCGCTCTGGCCACTCTACCATAACCCCCTTTAATCCATGAGCGGCAATTATCTGTTAAAACTGGCCTTTTCAATTTTGAGCTGTGGACCCGCTATACCACATCCCCTCCAACCCCACCACGGGAATCACAGACTCAAAAGGCTGCAGTCCGTGCTGCACCCTCAAGCAGCATGTGTGCCGCCCGCCTTACCCCAGACAGGAGGGAAGGAAGCGCTCCCATTGGGCTGCTGGGCAGAGGGGCGGGTGATGTGAGAAAAGTCCTCCGGAGCGTGAAGAGGGGGAGCGGTGAGGGGAGCAGCCCGGCCCCGCATTCCTCTGGCTTTATAGTAACGAACTCTGTGCTCGGGCGACGGCGCGTGTGCCCACTGAGAGGGCTCTGAGTGCCCCCTTTGGCACGCGTGCCATAGGTTCGTCACCACTGCTCTAGGAGAAAGGTACTCGGTAGAACAATTTGTTTAAATTACCAATCATCGCAGCTTGTGCTTTGTTTTTTTTTTATATTTGTTCCTGTGTATAGATACAAATATCTCTAGTAATTTTTGATTGATGGAGGTATTTATTTGTGGGTTGTGGATTTAAATGGTGCACTGTTTAGTTTTGTATATACACATTTAGTATTTTGAATATTTTTGTTGTTTGGGTTTACAATTCAACACCAGGACTACTAAATTTATAGCCACTATTTTGGGATTGATTTGCTGATTGTTCTTGTGTGTCCTTAGCAGTATCGAACTGTGTTTAATTTATAATTCCGCAGGACATTATTATTTTTCTTTTATTGTTGATAAGTGCACCTGTAAATAAAAATTTCACTATATTTTTCAAAAACCCAATCTTTTTTTTTTTTTTGTCCGTGTTTCCCTGTCTTCCATTATCATCTTGGTCACACTCGGTCCCATTTACTTGACATCCAGAGTGTAGGTTGGTGTTTTTATTTCCCACTACACGGGGTGTCACAGTTAGTTCCAAAACTTGAAAGCACCATTGCAATATATTTGAAAAAACAAAAACATATTAGTCATGTTTAGTATTTGTGGTCATAATTATAGAACTAGGACAGAGTAACATTTGCTATAACATTAAGAAAAAAAGCTTATATCCAGCAATCACATTTACAAAAGAAGAGTGTGCCATTTGGTGGTCTGGTTCTCACGTTTTGCTGGTGCTGAAGTGATTTTATGCTATTTCCACCATATTAAGGCATTTTATTGTCGTTTGCGGCTTTTAACGTATTTCTCTTCTTTGATTTGTTGTACTTGTGGTGTTTACGTCACTGCACATCAAGGTTTATGCGTCACACACGTGCAGCTAAAGGGCTTGAGTAATTGTAATACTACATCAGACCATGGGGCAGCAGGATGTTCTGAGTGTCTTTCTCAGTTCTTTGCAGACCGTTCCTGGGAAATCATACCAGGTTCCAGCAGGATGACGTCACTTCCTGTTCTGGCCCAGATTACGTCACTATGGGCCTTTAAAGCTGCCAGCTTACCTCCAGTCTTACAGTTCTGTTTTGGACTTGGTCTGGTGAACATCTCTGTTCAATTATTTAAAACATTTGCAGCTAGGATACAATATACAGGTCGCTGCCCCAAACCTTTATAATGTCTGGAGTGAATTACTTGTTACAATGAAATTGCTCATAATGTGTTTTTACACACACTGTGTTATAAAAGATTGTCTGCAAAAACAACACCTTTAGTCCTAAAAACGAAATACAAAACAGAAAAATATAATTTTGCTTAGTACTCTTCAATAAAGCAAGGCCCTGGTGGAACAGACTGAATTGAAGAACCAGGAATGAATCTTACGGACGATTTTGCTTGTTTTTTTAACTTTTGCTGTTGACAATCTGGTTATTTCCTGCCAACTGAATGTGTTAGTCTTATGTTGGGTTGTCTATTATATAAAGTAGTACTTCTTAGTGTTTGTATCCTATTTTTTGTGTTTTGTGTTGTTGATTGTTGACCATCCGGTCTTTCTGGAGCTATATGTGGCTATGAATCATAGCAGTTCAGCATATCCTGAAAAACAATATAGCAATACTTGATGTTTTGTTCAAATAGCAGAGGTCAAAGTAAGCTTTCTAGTTACTTCATTGTTCATGTGCTGTCTGTACGGCAGCAAACACACCAAATCAATATCTGCCTGACTTGGTATGCCTGCATGGGTAACAAATCCACATTCTGGGCAGATGTGGTCCTTGTATCTGCTTACTTGTCCATCTGGCTAAACAACTCCAAACAAATTACTAACAGCCCACTGTCAGCTATATTGTGTTTTTACTGTCTAGCTGCTGCTTCTCATGCGTGAGGGATATTTATCTGTAAAGCTTATTATGCATTTAGGTTGCCACAGAGAGAACTGTTTTAAGTTTCAGGTAAAGGTCTTTGGTTATACCTGATGCTGATTTCTGGTTTGTCCCCTGATTGATATGTATTTTGTTGCTGGCTAATTTTCTATTGAATCTATGAATAAAACTTGGATGCTTGACCTATGCCACTCAAATATAATTAAATTGAGCCAGAAGGCTAAAAAAGTAAAAGAAAACTTCTATAGCATTTAATTTTCCCTTGTATTCCCTGGATTGGGACACTTGTTTCACATTCCAATATTTGTTTCTGAATTTCACTCAATGTTGGGTAAGACTATTGTTGCCTAAGAATCTGCAGAAGAAAAAAAAAAAAAAAACAAACTATGGATTGGTGAATGAATCACAGTTAAGGTAGAACTTGGATAATAAAGAGATAATTAATTAAGTGTATTTACTCAAGATACATTCTGGCAATGGTATTAGCAATCACATTAGAATATTAAAACAATCTAGATGAGAACAGGCCTTTCAGTCCAACAAAGTTCGCCAGTCCTTTCTGCGTATTTTTTCTAAAATAACATTAAGTCCCTGTTTAAAGAAAAACTTCCTAATGTTAGTGTGAAATTTACCCCTAACAATTTTTCAACTGTGTCCCTTTGTTCTTGATGAACTACTTTTAAAATAACAGTCTTGATCCACTCTACTAATTCCCTTCATAATTTTAAACACTTAAGTCATGTCTCCTCTTTATCTCCTTTCTCTTAATCTGAAAAGGCTCAGCTCTTTTAATCCTTCCTCATAATACAGTCCTAGTAGCCCTGGAATCAGCCTAGTTGCTCTTCTCTGGACTTTTTCCAGTGCTGTTTTGATCTGTGTGCTATGAGCACAAACTTGTCTATATGGATCTATGCAAGTTTCTTTTTCTCTGATAGCCCAAACATGTGTACTAGTTAGTTGTCAAATTTGACATGTCTCTATGTGTGTGAGTTTTCCCTAAACTAAACTGTTACTCCCTTCAGGTTTGTTGCCTGTTTTACCCTGATACTGCTGGGAGGCTCTGGCCAAAATTGGGCAGAGTGGTGGCTCTGAGGCTAGGGATCTGCACTGGCAATTGGAAAGTTACCGGTTCAAATCCCGTAAATGCCAAAAGGGGCTCTGCTCTGTTGGGCCCTTGGGCAAGGCCCTTAACCTGCAATTGCTGAGCGCTTTGTATAGTGAGAAAAGTGCTAGATAGATGCAAAGAATTATTATTATTATTATTAAAATGTCAACAATGCAGATTAAGCGTTATCAAAAATTGAAAGGATTTGAGAAAACACAATTCGTACTACTGTAAAATAAATACCTTTTTAAGGGAGGACTTCTTTTTTCAAGCACATTTTTATTACTGATTAAAATCTAAAAGCTACACTGACTGGTTACTTAGTTCTTATATGCAAAATGAATGTTAGGAACATATCAAGTCAAGTTGGGGAGCATGCACTGGTACAGTTCGTTGCCGCACCTACTACACATTGAAACATCTCGAGATCCCGGTTGGCAACCCCCCAAGCAGACACGAGGTCCAGTCCTACACTCCGGAAATGACCCATGACCCTCTATCTGCCGCAGCCAGGTGTTACATGGGTGGCCACTTGGGTCCCCAACAATGAGGATCTTATGAGCCGGATCACCCTCAGGGAAAAGCGCCACTTGGCTGTAGTGCCGTAACTGACTCCCTCACAGTGCAGGTAATGTGCCTCATTCGGGACTCCATGAGCAACCGCTCATTCGACACAAAGTCAAACCAACGTTACCCAAGGATTTTCCGGACAGACACAGTACCAAATGAGTCCAGTGTTAATCTTAGGTCACTGGACAGCGTCCATATCTCACAACCATATAGTAAGACAAGAAGCACCAGGACTCTAAAGACTTGGACCTTCATCCTTTTGCATAGATATTGGCAGTGCCTCACACCCCTTTCCAGCGACCTCATGACACCCCATGCTCTCCCAATCCGTCTACTGACTTCATAGGAAGAGTCACCAGAGGCATGAATGTCACTGCCAAGGCAAGTAAACCTCTCAACAAGGTCAACACTCTTTCCGCAAACAGACACACTGCTGATGGCTGTGCCCAACAGGTCATTAATGGCCTGGATCTTGGTTTTTATCTAGGACACTGGCAAGCCCAGACACTCAGACTCCTCACTCAGTCTCTCAAGCGCCACGATCACAGCTGCCATTGACTCCACGAAGATCACAGCATCATCAGCAAAGTCAAGATCCGTGAATCTTTCTTCACCAACAGATCCCACACAGCTGCTGGACCCCACGACCTTGAACAACACCCAGTCCATACAAGCATTGAACAGAGTAGCAGCACGAACACACCTGTGATGAAGCCCAGAATCAGCTGGGAAAAACACAGATGTTCTTCCTCCACTCTGCAGAGCATTTACAGTACCAGTGTACAGGCCAGCCATGACATTCAGCAACCTCGAGGGGATCCCGCGAACCCTCAGGATGTCCCACAGGGCAGCTCGATCAAATGAGTGGAATGCTTTGCAAAAATCAACAAAGGCTGCAAAGAAACTCTGCCAACATTTGCGCTCTATGAGAACCCTCAGTGCCAGGATGTGGTCTTCTGGTAGACGTCTTAGGTGTAAAACCAGGCTGTTCCGGTTGCTGGTAGGTGAGCAAGTGATCACGGATCATATTGAGGATCACCCTAGCAAGGACCTTACCTAGCACCGAGAGCAGTGTTATCCCCCTGTAGTTGCTGCAATCCAGGCGATCACCTTTCCCTTTCCAGATAGGGATGACAAGTCCCATTTTCCAGTCAGTTGGGATGATGCCAGTCTCCCAAATGGAAGCAAAGATTGCTTTCAATGCCAGGAGGACAGCCTTACCACCAGCCTGGAGAAGTTCACCCCGGATACCACAGATCCCTGCAGCCTTTCCTCCCCTCAGCTGGTTCACTACCTGTGCAATCTCAGTGAGATTGGGTGGTTCACAGCTAATTGGAGGATCTGCCTCAAGAACCGTGGACCCAGAGATATCCAACATTCTAGCCAGAGGAACATATGGTTATTTTTTTTTTACATTTATTTCTAGGTGTAATTCATTTTTAGTCACTTTTCAATTCCAATTTCATCCATTTTCCAAACCGTTGAATCTGAACACAGGATCACGGGGGTCTGCTGGAGCCAATCCCAGCCAACACAGGGCACAAGGCAGGAACCAATCCCAGGCAGAGTGCTAACCTACCGCACAATTCCAATTTCTTCTTTTTTATTATGGTTGTTGTTTTTATCATTATTACTGTAACAGTGTGGTTAAGATTGTACAGGGTGAGTCAAAATTATGTTAACATTTGAATGGCGGAAACAATTTATTCACAAAAAATACTTCATATATATAATACTAGCGACTGGGAGCCCAATCAGGCTACAAATTCTACGTTTGTGAAATCCATACTTTCTCTGCAAAGAATTATTTGTTTTTTTAAGTCCTTGAAATGATTTTGTTATCATAGCACTGATTTGTGCTTAAAATAGACCTTTTCGGCCGATGTAATGAAGAGCTTCCTGTTTAAACGGCGCTGCGAGACATGAACTCTGCTCTTCGGCGCACCTCATTTGATTTTTTCTGGCAAACAAATTTTCAAAACAAACCGGATTTTACGACTCAGAGTCAGAGTAATAATTATGTTGGCGTGGTCAATTTAGATCTGAGGTTGGCTAAAATTTTAATAATGACCGTTGTTAATACCGAGCCGTCATTACTCAGTTTGCCAATAGATGTCAGAAGGACTGCCCAAAGATAGATTTCAACGTGCCAAGCAAATAGCGATATGTTCTAAATTACTTACTGTTCCGGAGCTGTCGAAGGGTTTAAGTCAGTCAATGATGTTAGTCCTGGAAAGTATGCCCCACCAAACCAACGTTCCAAAAACCAACCGAACTTACTGTTATCTGCTTGAACCAACACCGACTTACTATACTCGGCCATCCAGCAGCGTCACTGAAGCATTGAAACATTCTTAGCCAATCATGCAATACTGCATCTGTGTTTGCCACCTTATGTTCTAACTACAGAGGCAGAGTCCCACCATACATGCGGGGTATTGATGCAGACACCATACATACGGGGTATTGACGTGAACACCATACATACGGATAGTATCAAATTATATACAGGGATGATTTACAGAAATGTCTAAACTTGTTCGCCATAATGTTCAACACACAAAAACCAATAAGCAACAGTACCATTTAAAGCCCAGACACACATTTCGCAGGGAATAGATAATACCACAGTCCGTAATTCTGTCCTTCAGGTCATTGATATCACAAACTTTCCTGCTGTACACGTGCTCCTTCACCATATACCATAACCAGAAATCACAGGGTGTCAAATCAGGGGAGTGTGGAGGCCATGGCAATGGTCCACCACGGCCTATCTATCGACCTGAAAGGTGTGGTCAAGATAAAAAATAATCCATTAGTATTAATACAATTTTGACTCACCTTGTATTAGTATGTAATCTGTTATGTTTTCATTTTGACTGGTGTGGTATTCATTTTTCTGTTATGCTATTTTGATTGTATATTGTTTCCTCATGGGTGCTGCCATTTTTATGTTAAGGGACACTTTAAATTAATGGGCAGGGGAGATGTGTAATATCTGCAAGATTGCATTATAAAAGGGGCTGGCATGCACAATGAAGGGTTCAAAAGTTGGATTAACACAAAGGGGAGACTTGAACACCACCAAACGATTAACAAACTATTAGAGAAAAGCTTTACTGCTTTTAATTTGTGTTTCCTTATGTGGTATAGACTGACTTTGTTAAATATCCCTGACTATTCATGGGAAAGAGGCAGAAACAATTCAAAACCTCTGTTGCTCACTACCACATTTGTTCTTTGGAACTTCCTGTTTATCTGATTGGACAAAATGGTCAAAGATTTAGAGATGGTAACTTTCAGCTTCACTACTTTCGTTACTTTTCTCCTGTCAGAATGTAAATTCATTAGCCAATAACACAAGGGTTAACTGATACTTATACATATTATTTTATCAGACTTTGAATTGTGCTAAAAACAGAGCTGTAATCAATAAAAAGGAATCCAGAAAAAAATTCTAGAAGATTTTACATTTTGAAAAATATCAACAAGCCTCAGGATTATGTTGCTGAAATCAAAATTTAGTACAGGGACAATGCTCTTAGGTCATGGGTAGTGTTACACTTTCACTATATTCACTGCTACTAAAACTGTGCAAAATGGCTGACTTCACCAAAAGATCTTTCACTAGAAACAAACTTTCTGTGAAACTTTAGACTGAATTAAAGATCTGTTTGGAAAATTGATTTCTTTCTTACCACTTTCACAAAACAGGCCAGTGTTTTGAACTCTTGGGCACTGAACTCCAAACAATTTTCAAGATCATTTCTGACTTCTTACTGGTGTCTCTCATGAGACCCATTCATCTTTGGGTTCTGAGGTTTGATGTACATCTGTAACAGTCCAGACATATGCAGGAGAAGGGTTTGGGAGTGTGAGGGAAACAGTCTGAAACATAAAAGCACTGTTCCATCTTAGAAGCTATCACAGAGTGGTGGGAGGATGTCTTGTAGCTCACCCAGATTCAATTCAATTGATTCTTGTTTATGGCTTATGGCATTGCTTAGCTGGTGACACCACAGAGCAAACTCCTCAACAGAGATAAATGGTATTGTGACCTGGATTCACACAGGGAAGGAGTGAATGTACCTAGAAACATATGCAGTCTGACAGAGTTGTTGTGCAAGAAAGACCCATCACAAGCCAAAATGCACATTTGCAAGTCATTTCATCTCTGTAATTACTCTATGTTGTTACCAAAATAAGTTGAGTGGACAGATCAGCTGAAGTTTGTCTGGATTTGGCTGAGGGCAGATACTAAACCCCTACCTGACCGAGTAAAACCGCATTAGAAATTCCAACACACAAGAAATAAGTGTATTTTAAATGGTTGTGTTTCCTGTCTTCACCTGAAGATGAGTAGTGATTTGGAATTCACAGGGAGTAAAGTTTGTTTAAAATTAGGTAAATACAGGTGAATGTGATGAGCTGTTTTTGCCTTTACTGTTGTTGATAATTGCAGACAGATCACTCTAAAGAAATGAGCCATGGAAAGAGACGTGTATTTTCATTACAATCCCAATTGCAAAAAAGATTGAGTAAACTGCCATGTTATTAGGAATACATGTCGTAGACAATAAATAGTAGAGCTAGCTTTATTTGTTTGGGTTTTGTAATTCAGGAACATCTACATTGCTGTTGAATAATAAATTAAATTGTAGTTTGACTAAAGAGCTATTGATAGCTTTGTTTACAATGTAATTGCCTATTGTCAGAGCAAAATGCATAAAAGAGCATTGCTTGGTGATGAATTGGTTTCCTTAACTCTCATCTGGTTAGAAGAAATGAGAGAAGATGCTACAAGACCAATCATAGCTTTAACCTTGAATCATTTCCAGTACTTTTTTATTTCCTGTATATCAGTTTTATGGTAAAAAGAGGACTACACCAACAAAATGTAAAAATTGTAGTTTTACAGTCCTTGTAAACACTCTATAAAATTGTTAATAAATATTTTATTTCTCAAGATATGAGACGGAGAGAACACTTGAGTTATGAAAATGTAGCAAGTGTTTTCCTTCACAAAAACACATTACTAGATAACTTATACACTTAAAAATGCATAAGTAGCCATAAAGTTTAGTGGCAAAGTGCTGAACTGCTCTATTGAATAAAAACATAAAGCTATATTTTTCAAATACCATTTCTAACATGAAAGTTTTACTGTTTAAAAGTAAAATACAGAATAAAAATCCATAGCTAGGAATACCTTTGGTAGAAGCAAGACTTGGTTAATGATCAGTGCTCAAAACTCATTACTACTAAAATGATCAGGATGGGCCATAGAAGCTTCTTTGGTATCTCATATTGACTACAAATTGTAAAGGGTTGAAAGTATCTGAAACATGAGTTTAGTCTCCACTATAATAATTATAACCTTATTTTCCATAAAAGTATATATACATTTACAGCAAAGTCTGCTATTATGTCATAGTGAACCAGTAAAATGAACAGATTAAAAACATCAGAAAATCATGCTGATCATGCTCAGTTTTTTGAAACCACACGCTATTATAACCTTCCTGTTGTAATACAGTGTTGAAAGGAAACTTAGCCAATGACTGCACCAAAGCAACTGTCTAAAACGTAGCAGGGCTCCACACATGCACAATTATTCATTCACACTGGGCTAATTTAGAGGCACCAATTAAATTCATATGGATTCCTTTGAGCTTTGGGGGGAACTGTAGAAGCGAGGCAGTAGTGCCCAGCACTATGCCATTGTGCAACCCTTATTAACTATACTACAAAAGATCTCATCTTATTCCAATGGTCCTATTAAGACAGTGACTATCCTTGTAGTAAAGTGCATAAGGCAAGAAACAGTTCTGTAAAGGACACCAACCCACTGTAGGGCTTACTAACGCCCAAACCCACAGTCAGAAAGAGCCAACTAGGATTCTGCAATTAACCTAACCTGCATGTCTTTGGGGATGCGGGAGGAAATACCAGAAGAATACCTATGCATATATGAGAGAAAGTACAAACTCTGTACAAATAATATACAGTAAGGGATTCAAAACCTTGGGTGCTAAATCTATTGTATGTTGTGGTCATAATTCCCACTGCAGAATTGTGTCACATTCCCACATAATATAGTATTCTCAGACCTGCTTAATGCAGTACTAGGATCATGGAAACCAATTATTAAGCACCAAGTAGCACTGATGTCTCCTGGATGAAAAGTACAGCACTTACAGTAACACTGATGCAGATAATGAGAAAATGTTCAAACAATAAGGGTATGTGGAATGTGAACCCAAAATGCAGGATCCATAAAATTATACTGAGGTCTGAAATTATGTAGTAAAATAAAATATATGTTAAGCCGTCAAAAGTGTATTCAGTTTTAGACTTCTGGATTTATTTTTAAGGACACAATCCCTAATTATACAGTGTTTTTATACTATTTTTCACTTATGTTTAATTCACTTGCATTATTAATAAGGATTGTCCTTCTTTGTTGTTATGTTACCTTAATTACTAAAGAAAATGGTGGATGAAAATACAATTGCAAGCATTAAGTAGTATTTAGTTTGGTATAGAAATAAACACATTTCTTGAAAGTTAACATTATAACCTGAACGCAGCAACACTGAGCCATGAAAAGACCAGACCAATGGTAGTACAGACCAATGGCAGAGAAGATAGTGGATGATGTCATCTGACAATAAAATTCACAGCCAGTGGGTTAAACCTATAAAGCGTGTGTCCAGAAAACAATACTTTATCAATAATATTACCTAGTGTATATTTATTACTTACATCAGCAGCTATCCAAAATTTGATTCCAGACTTGTCAGGTTTGTTTGACTTTCATTATGTGAAAGGGCATCAACATTCATCATGAACAACTGATCATTAATGGGTATGCTTGCCCTTGCATATAATGCATAATGTGTGTTCTATAAACAGTATGCCAATTGTCTGGTAAGGCAACAAAGCTGTCAGTATGCAAAGTGCACAGCTAGCATCAGTTTAATGTGAAAAAGAACAACATGTGAGAAGGTACATTGTGAACTGAGCAAATCACGAGTGAATGTAGTATACCTGCAAACTTGACGATGTTTGCAAATAAAAATAAACTGTCAGTTTTCATTGTGCATTTCTTCTATGCACATGCATAATATGCAATTATGTGTGTTTATAATTTATCACATTCACCAGAATTTAAATATAGCTGTACACAAATCCTATTTTTTACTCCTAAAAGGCACCTAATGTATGGTCAAGTACAATTTTGCACAAGTACTTCTGTTATCCCAAAGAGACCTCACCATTTATTCTTGCATTACTTTTCACTGTCGGATCTACTATGTGTGTGTAAAAGCTTCATTAACAGCTCAACTTCTCCATCCAGTATCAACCACTTTGCATGTTCACGCTTCCCATATCAAATTCATACTGACTGAGTACTTCGTATTTCACAGTGTGTGAAAAATACTGTGATGTAATTTCAGGTGAGTTTGTGGTAACTTTTTTACCTATATGAACTAATGTAGTGTTGACAGTATAGTTAAACAATGTGATTGATTGTTAGTGTGTTTTTTTTTTTTTTGTTAAATATTTGATAGTTGTCTGCTGAATCTGAGGAAATCCAGTAAAGTTGATAACAGTGGCAGGAGAGAAATTGTCAAGGTAAAAGGGATATGCAAATGCTGTCAAGTGCGAGCCGGAGAAGAGAGGCAGCAATTCACACCTGGGTATCAATGTTCAATGGCGTTGGTTTGTGGTGATAACAGGGGGTCTTTTGTGTGAAAAAAGCAAAGAAAAATACCAATAATTTTTTTTCAACAAAATTTCAAGAGTTGCAACAACAATAGCATTTAAACTACAGCAGTTTAGGAAAATTCAAGGAAGTACAGAGGTGGATATGCATACTGATGAAATAATTTATTTAAAAACATGACACTAATTGGCGTTGTGTTAAATTATTATCTCTCACTAATTCTCATGGTGCACAGTTTGAGAACTACTGCTATAGACAGCTGTCCCTCTGTAGAAAGGAGGGGCTGAATGATGCACAAGGCAAACATCTCACTTATAAAGAATTTTTATTAATGTAAGATATAAGACTTGCACAGGACCACAGTTGATCAAGAATTTCTGAACTCTGTCTGTGAGAAAGTGTGTTTTTTCTGTAACTGAACTGACTCCAGCCACAATGATCCAGGAGACAGTTCGCTAGCCCTCAGAACCATTTAAAAGATCATTGCATTATTATAATCCATTCAAAATTAGTTTTGTTTTGAAGAATTGGTCTCGTCTGTTGTAAAAGATGAACATCTAGGACAGAGCTCTACTGGTAGCAGTGTTATTTTACTTTTTTTTACTATCATTCCCAGGTATCCTGTACTTAGTCAATCCAAGAGGATTTAATTTCAAGTATATACAAGCAAGAGCAGCAGACCAAGGGTTAAGGAAAAGAAGGAAATGGCAGATAAAGCTCCATCAAAGTCTTGACTTGAAAGAGACAGGCAAAGGAACGGATCTGCCAGGACCTCAGGCTGCAGCATCGGCTCCAGTTGAGAGCGAAAATGAGAGCAAAACTGTGAGTGAGTTTGGCAATGAGAATTTGACAATCTCAGGCAAATTACTAGAACTGAGCATGGCCTCTTTATTCCCTCTGTCAACTACTACCAACACCGCTTCAACAGCTGTTAAATGAGCTGCATTCTACAGCATTAAACAGCGGTAATGCAAAGCCAAAATCAGATAAAGCTTCTTGTTTCCTGCCAAACTGAAAGTGATTTTTGATAACCAATTCTATATCTTCAGTTCCTCTAAAGAAGCAGAAAAAGAGCTAAAAAGACTGCTCCCAACATCATTTAAAATATGATCATGAGTCATATCATGTTCTAGTATAGGCAAAAAAGATTCTGCTTGCTACTTGATCTATTTGCAATGTGACATTTGCTGATACTATACATTCTATTTTCTTTTCAGCCACTTTTATTTATTTCTTAATTTTCACCTAAGGGGTCTGTTTAACATTATATCCTAGGTTTATTGTATCTGGACTGTACCATCATAAGAAATCTCAGTTTTAATCTTTAGTACACAGCTCTTCGGGGTTTGTTTTATTTTGGACGTGCTTATCTCTAGCTGTAGCCACACTTAGGGAGGCAAAATGGGAGAAGGATGGAGGAATGGAATAGAGCAAGTTACTTCTTATTTATCTGTTTTACCCTGACAACTATAAGTGGCAACATGATTAAAAGACGTCATAGCCATAATCCTTGGTAACAATATGAAATCAATGTTAAAGCTATTGTATGAAACACCATAGCACTTTGCTTAAGTTTGCAAAATGTCCACAAAGTTTCTGAAGCAGTGTCTCTCTGACTAAACAGTGAACTTTGTAAGCTGGAATATCAAATAGCGTGTCTCAATCACAATTTAGAAAGAGAAAAAAGTATTTTCTCACCTAACGGGTCTAAATGCCAAGATATTATTTTACGAAGGGGGCTCACTTAATAAGCACGGATCAATTTCAGTTGCAAAGAGATTGGATTGGCAAATCTTTCACCCCAGCCACAGGAAACTAGAGTTGTGGGAATCGTAATATACTAAACTAGTCAACACGCGGCGTAGCATACGCCGCATAATCAGGCCGCTTTTTAAATGATTTTTAAGCACAGAGGAAAAAATAAACATTTAAAAAATCCGTAATTTAATAAACCACCAAGAAAAATAACATTGCAACAATGCACACTACGAACCAACATACAATTGTCCGTGACTGAAAACCGGAGGAGCGCCATCGCACTTTCTCCTTCCAAAGCGAAGGACGGGGTTGAACGGCGCTCGTTCAGTACGCACTGCCCGCTTATGTGCCTGCCCCTAACTCCCTACCTGAGTCGCTTTTGTCTGTGTACAGTCCACACACACCTGTGAGTCACATTGACTGTTAATTTTCCAAACACCGCCTCAGTCGGTTTCCACGTTGATTTTTCAATGTTCTTTGCGGTTTTGGCTGCTTTTTTTTTATATATAATCCACCAAGTCACCCGACCATGGGGGGCTTTACAAAGGGCAGGGACGTAATCAGTGCAAGCGTATGACCCGGACGTTCGTGGGGAACAATTGGAAGCCACAGTCTCCATCATGAATAGGGTTCAACGGCTTATCCACGCCGGGTAGACACACGTTGATCCATTCAGTGTAGCGCGCGTGCAGTACCGGACATACAAGTGCATCACAGACCTGTTAATGCTCAATCTCACGTGGCTGAAAGCCACTTGTCCCTCTAAGAATTTGGACGCCGACCGCTGTTGGGTCGTGTAACTATTTAGCAGGCGGGAGTCTCGTTCGTTTTCGGAAATAACCAGCCAAATCGCTCCACCAACTAAGAACTGCCATGCACCACCACCCACAGAATCGAGAAAGAGCTATCAATCTGTCAATCCTGTCCGTGTCCGGGCCGGGTGAGGTTTCCTGTGTTGAGTCAAATGAAGCGAAAGGCTCCACATCTGGTGGTGCCCTTCCGTCAATTCCTTTAAGTTTCAGCTTTGTAACCATACTACCCCCTGAACCCAAAGACTTTGGTTACTCGGTTGGCTGCCCGCGGTCATGGGAATGACGCCGCCGGATCACCTGTTGCGGGGCCTGCATTGGTGAAGCAGGTGAGATGATAATGAAACAGAAGCACAGGGCTTATTGCTTTTTAAAGACTGCTTCCTTCATTGGGTTTTAACCAATGCATGGAACGAACCAACACACAATCGTCCGTGCGGCGCTCAGGGTGGAACGGGAGAAGGACATCCACTCCCCTCCCTCCGTCATGCTAGTTTGCTGGTTTCTTGTTCAGTATACACTGCCTGCTCATGTGCCCACCTCCAACTCGTCACTTTGTACAGTCCAGATGCACCTGTGACTCACGTAGACTTTTCATTGCTCTATGTGGTTTTGGCTGCCTTTCTATATATAATCCACCAAGACACCCGACCACGGTGGGAGGGGTGTGTGTACAAAGTGCAGGAGTATCTAAGAAGACGCATGTTTGTCACGGATGCGAATTGCTGTATGTAGCGTGTAAAACAGTTTGCTATAGTGCACGCGGTCGTGCGTCGTAACCAAAAACTCGTTTTTTAAAGACTGCTCACTTCATTGTGTTTTAACCTCAGTTGTAAAGGAACGTTTTAAGGATCCCATGGGATACCCCTCACAAACAGTTTTACACGCCGCATATGTCGGAGCTGCATGTGACCTCTACGACAGACGAATATAAATGACGCCGGTTTTTCTGTGTCGTCACATTTGAGTTGGTGGGCGTGGCTCTGTGAGTTGTCGTCGTATCCAATGGTCTTGGAGTTGGTGGGCGGCTTAGTGAATCCACGCCCCTTCCGGCGTGCTTTCCATGGTTGTCTTGCCTTAGTGAATTATATATATAGATAATTTCATTTCCAGTATCAGACGTAGTATCTGATCCTGATGGGTGATATGTCATGGTGTGGGGTAACTTATTTCAAGTAATTTTGATAAATATCTATGCATCTAATGAGGATCATAGGATTTCATCCAAAATATATTTGCAACTATTCCTAATGTGAACAATCATAAAATTATGATAACCAGAGACTTTAGTTGTGTTTTAAATCTTAGCATGGATAGGTTTTCATCTACAGTGGCAACAACATCTAACACTACACAAACAATCACAGTTTGTAATGGGTCACAACTTATCAGACCCATGGACATTTTAAAATTCAAACGCCAGGGCATATTCCTTCTTGTCACCAGTACATCACAATTACTCAAGAATTGATTATTGGTAATAATTTATTGCCCAATATCAAATCTTGCAAGTATGATGCTATTTTTATCAATAGACAACACCTCTCTGATCATAGAACTTAAATTACTGCACCCTACACACTCTTCTTGTAGTTCATCTTAACCCCCTGTCATTAGCTGTTGAGAACTGTACAGAATTAATCTCAGAGCAAATTGATTACTTTTTAGAGACAAACGAATCCTCAGAGTTCTCTAAGGGAATACTATAGGAAACTCTAAAGGCTTTAGGTGAACAGATTATTTCATATCTTTCACACAAACATAAATTAGAAAACAGGAAAACGTCAGAGCAAACCAATAAAATTACCAGAATAAATCAAGAATATGCCAAGTCTCCTAATGAGGCAATTTATCAGAAAAGACAGGTTTTGCAATCAGAATTTAACCACTTGACAACAAAAGAAACGGAACAGCTCATCTTTAAATCACAACATTAATACTATCAACATGGACAGAAGGCTAATAAGATCTTAGCTTAAGAAATTCACAAGCAAGAAGTTCGCAACACAATAATAATAATTACCAGCATCATTCACCATAAACAAAAAAAAAAACCCATAAATGTAGAGAGTAGTACAAGTAATTATATTCTACCCAGTTTAAAGATGATAAGACAAAATCTAATGAGTTACTGATGTATTACAAATACACAGTTAGACAGTGAGTGCAGAGGAACTGGACAAACCTCTGACACTCTCAGAACCACTGAATGCTATAAACTCACTCCAATGTGGGAGAGCAGCAGGCCCTGATGGATATGCAGTGGAATTTTATACAAAAAATTGAAATAAGTTAGCTCCAACAATAATTGCAATGTTTATTGAAGCAAGAGACAACAAAATTCTACTTCAGGCTTTTCACCAAGAATTAACTTACATTCTTTCCAAAGAAAAATAAGAACTTATTACATTGTGCATCATTCAGACCAATTTCACTTCTAAATAATGATGTTAAGATACTCTCCAATGTTCTGGCTAGAAGGATTGAGAAAGTGCTTCCCTCTGTAATCTAAAACCGGGTATTTACCCTACGCCCCGGAAGTACATCCAAGTCACATGGACAAGGGGAATGACGTGCTTCCGGGGTGAAGAAATTGACTTTTTACCTGACCCGGAAATGATACAAGATCACATGGACTGGGGATTGGGAACACTTCCGGGTCAGGGAATATAAAAGAACTCTGGAAACTCCAGACAACGAGCTGAGCTGTGTGAAAGGGTGGCAACGCGTCTGGGAGTCGGAGGATTGGATTATTGTGTTTATTATTGTGATTATTGTATGAGTATAGTGGAGGAGAGAGTGCTTTGTGCACTGTGTCAAGTAAATAAAGTCATTGTTTGGACTTTTACCTGGTGTCTGGATTCGTGGACAGGGGTTCAAGGGAGCGATAGTGCCCCCTATCTGTCACAGTGGCGTAGCCGGCAGGATACACCAGCGTCTATTGCGGAAGACCTGAACATAAATTTTCTGTGGACAGAGAACACCGAGAAGACAACGGCGTCAGGACTCACCACAACTTCGCCAAAACCCGAATTTTCCAAGTCCGGAATGGGGAAGAAGAAGGGCAAAGAGAGAGACAACGCCAGCGAGAGAGCCATGTTTGCAATGGCCGACGCTCGGGAGGAGTCACAGAGCAGCCTTACAAGTCCGGAGAAACCTCCAGGTACCAATGATCACTCTGAGGTACGTGCCGGGAACGTTATTGAAAACCCGTTTATAATAGGAGATGATCACCTGGAGGCTCCGCGGGGAAAAGAAGACTGCCCCGAAGACGATGGCACGCTCCTGTTTGAGCCAGGGCACATGGAAGACGCATGACGGCAGCCGACGAGGGACACGGCAGCAAACCCGGTGCTTTCTGGAAAGGAGGAGGTCCGCGTCCTGCTGTGTGCGCCTTCGAGCCCGAAGTTATGGACTTGGACTTTCCGAAGGGGAAGGAGAAGGGGGAGGCGAGCGGAGCACCGCTCACTGCGGAAAAAGGTAAGGAGGGTCGGGAAATGACTAGTCGGGATGTCGGTAAATTAAATAAGGCAGACCGCAGTCCGCTGAAGAAAGCGACCCGATCCTCGAACTCAAAGAACTCCAAGACCCAGAAGCCTCCGCGAGACCCACCAGAGCACGTGCCAGAAGCGGGCGTGCTTATTGGCTCCCGGTCGGCAGGTAAGACAAACGAGGAAGTGAGTCTTCTGCCGGCCGAAGTAAATAAAGTTGTTGACTTGAGGGAACTTGAAAGGTTAATCGAGCCCATAAGCAGTTTCTTGCAGGTCTTGACAAACATTGAGAGGATCGTTGGAGAATTGGGAGCAGCAGCCAAAGCGCCGTTGGAGAAGGTGAGAGCCTACATGCGGCGATTGGATAAAAAGCCTCCTGTATTACATGATGTGGCGGTACAGGTATGTGAAACCTGTACCGTATATAAAATAATAGGGAGGCAGTGTAATCCAGGCCCGATTTTAATGAATAGCGGGTGCCAATACACGGCGTGCCCTACAAGAGAGGCCGAATCGTTAACCGAGTGGTCGGGGGAAGGGCCGATCGATCCGGGACAGCGGGACAGTGCTGACTCCAGGAGCGAGGCGGTCCTAAAGACGCCACCACCAGTCTGTTATAAAACTAAAGAGGTTCAGACAGTAAAGGGTCTCTCTTTATTTCATAGAGAGACTCAGACTGTGGACAAGCCCCAGATCAAACAGGAGATACCGAAAATAAAATGGGGGTCTCCTGACAAGAAAGAAAAAGAAGAGAGAGCACCGTTAGAGGCGGCGGGGGTTTCTTTCCCAGCAAGAGAAGGGGCAGCCCTAACATTTCCCAATTGTTTTCAATCCCACAGGGGGAGAATACCAGGAGGACGGAGGCAGTGCTATGGATGCCGAAGGTTGGGCCACATTTGGCGAAACTGTCCTTGGAGAGAGGGGGACAAGCTGTCGAATTGGACTAATATTCCCCCTAGGTTCTCCAGGGACCAAGATAAAAGGATCAGTCAAGGCTCAACCGGAACATCCTCTTGGAGAAAGACTTCCCTCTTGGGGCAGGCCGCTCCGAATTATAATTCATCGCTGGGAGGGGAATACTGTGGTGTATGGCCGGCCGTTTATCCCAGCCAATACCCCCAAGCTGCCAGGTGGAGCCTTCCCTGCAGTATGGAGGTTCCCTGAAGACCAGCAGGGCATCATGGACATTGCAGTTTTTATACGCAGCCCTGCTGGATGCCGTGGGGGCCACTAGGAGACGCTGCAGGGGGAAACAATGGTTATTTCCCCTACGCCCCGGAAGTACGTCCAAGTCACATGGACAAGGGGAATGACGTGCTTCCGGGGTGAAGAAAAGGACTTTTTACCTGACCTGGAAGTGATACAAGATCACATGGACTGGGGATTGGGAACACTTCTGGGTCAGGGAATATAAAAGAACTCTGGGAACTCCAGACGACGAGCTGAGCTGAGTGGAAGAGTGGCAACACGTCTAGGAGTTGGAGGATTGGATTATTGTGTTTATTATTGTGATTATTGCATGAGTATAGTGGAGGAGAGGGTGCTTTGTGCACTGTGGCAAGTAAATAAAGTCATCGTTTGAACTTTTACCTGGTGTCTGGATTCGTGGACAGGGGTTCAAGGGAGCAATAGCGCCCCTATCTGTCACAATATATATATATATATATATATATATATATATATATATATATATATATATATATATATATATATAAACAAATAATTTCTTTAAGTAATTTGACTTAACTATTTGGAATTTGAAAGATCCAAAGGGCAACTCTACAACAATCAAAAATGAAGATGGCAAGGCACTACCTAACATTAAATTTTGTTACTGGACAGCAAATTTACAAGGTATAAAGATCTGGACATTGACACACATTGATGAATATAAACAAGCCTGGCCTGCAATAGAAAAAAAAAATCCTGGTGTACTTCTTTATATGCCCTGCTTTGTGCCCCAGTAAATACAAATTATCATCAATATACTGATAATCTAATTGTCCATCACTCACTCAGAACATGGAATCAATGCAGGACATACTTTAAAACAGGGAAGCTCTTATCTGTTGCACCTTTACATGATGATCACCTTTTTCTACCCTTGCAAACTTACACAGTATGTAATGTTTGAAAAACACATGGGATGAAAACAATTTGTGAGTTTTGTATATAGACCATGTCTTTGTATCTTATGAACTTTTATGCTTCAAATTTAATTTCCTATCAACACAATTTTATCTCTACTTTCAAATCAGAAATTTTGCTAATAGGAACCAGTTTTTGTCACCTCCCACCCATTTCTATTCCAGAGGTAATACCGATCAGTCTTGAAAACTCAGACAGCATCTCAACAATATATAAAAACATCTTAAAGTCACTCCAATGTGATAGGGAAAGGATGTTTCATTTAACAACTCTGAAAAGGAGTGGAAGGCAGTCAAGCACAGAATACATTCCAACTGTATATGTACAAAGCATTCAATCATCCAATTTATAATCCTTTATCGGGCAAATGTATCTTGTTTAAAATTGTACAAAATGCAAGATTCAACATGATTGAACATTTTAGCTCCAGCCTCACTGGGCAACATGTCTTGGTTGTGCACCAAATGAACATCATTCTGGACAAACATCTTTGATTGCCTACGCCTACCAGGCATAAATTGATTGTAATTGCTTATAACACACTACTAACACGTAGGTTTATCTTGGTCAACTGGAAAAATCCCAGCCCACCTGTTATAAGTATGTGGGTAACTGAAGTTCTTTACTATTTAAAATTGGAACAGATTTAATTCTAACTTCAATTCTTAAAATAAGACAAGATCTAATTAATAAAATCATAGTATAAGCATTTATCTTGGGGAAAAGAACATATTCTTTTTTTTTACTCACGTTGTAGCATCTTGGCGCATTCTCTTGGGTGGGGGTTGAATTATGGTATGTTATGTTTAGCGTGATTGTATGGAATGTTTTCAATAAAATTAAAAAAGTGTTCTGTTTCTCCTTCACCATTAACTTTTTTGCATTTTGTCAACTTTGCCAAAGCGACGGTTTTTACCAAACTTGAGGCAAAGTGTATTCAGTGGGGTTTGTACAGGGGAATAATCAATGCCAAAACTGCAATTTGCAATGCAGGCATGTGAATCTGGAATGAGGAAATGTTTTTGCTTCTGGAACCCACTGCTTTGGTATTTAGTCTCAAAATATTTTTTTCATTTACTGAGGTTACTCTAGAAACCACCTGCCAAAATGCATCATTTTGCAGATGGTGGCATGCGACAAGTAAATGTGTCACTATATATTTACCTATTTATAAAAAGTATTTGCAGAAAAGTTATTATGCCATTTTCTTTGTGTGATTGCTTTAAAGGATACAATTTCAGGATATGGATGATTGATCACTCAGTTATGTCAGTATTTAATGAATAAAATGCATTTAATGAATTATTAAGACATATGGCAAGCAGTCGGCAGTGCATAAATTATTGTTACAAAAGATGACTAACTCGTTATGCCCCAAATTCAGTTCTATTCACATATCATTCTACACATATGTTTTGTGTCATTTGATGATATGATGGTATATATGCAATATACTGTAATAATGACATAAGAAGCAGAAAGTTTCTGAAGTCAGATGAATTATAAATCTCTGGTTGAGACTGCAAAACTGTTTCTTCTGTAAGGAGAACTAAAAAACCGTCAACTTTTAGACCCTTTTTTTTATTTTACAATTCTTGTCTTCACAGTTGAAAGTGACACTTGCTTATTTGGTCCAATGTTAAGCTGTGCTTGAAGATGCTGTCATGTCTGTGCATCCTGTTGGCTCTTAGAAACTTGTCTTCTAATTGTTTTATGGATTTGGGTCATTTTTGTATAGTTCTGAAAATTACTTTATGGTGTTTGGTGACCATACCTTTTTATCTTTTGGAGTTTACTGGGTTACATTGTATCATGTCAGGTTATTTAATGAACTTGAAATGCTTAAACTTCATGTAAAGTTTTTGTTTTTTTTCGTTCTTTATTTCGCCTTATACAATTTCTTGTATTAGGAATTTGTTAGTTTTCGCATACCCCTTGGGGTCAGAGCGCAGGGTCATCCATTGTATAGCGCCCTTGGAGCAATTACAGGTTAAGGGTCTTGCTCAACGGCCCAGCAGAGTAGGATCTCTTTGGCAGTGACAAGGATTCGAACCAGCAACCTTCTGGATACCAGCACAGATTCTAAGCCTTAGAGCCACCACTCCACCCCTTCACTTCTAAAACTTTTGACCTGTAGTGTGAGTGTATTATAAAGAAGATCAAATTAAATAGTCTATTTTGAAGAAACTCATGGACTGGAATTAGTTGTATAATATTGTTATTTTTCTAACAAAACTTTAAAATAAACATCCCTATATATAATCTTCATTTGATGTTTGATCTTGATCTTTGTTTGTCTGCGAATGAATTAGAAGAAGAAGCACTAGATGGCAGTAGAGAGACAACTAAACCATAGGCATTGCATTAAGAATCTCCTCCAGGCTTATACTACTGAAGACTGTAGCACTCCAGTCACACCTTAAAACACAGACATTCAAACTAAACAAATTATTGTGCTTTAAATTAACTAAAGAGATCTTCATTTAGATCTTGATTTTTGTTTGTCCGCGAATTCCACGCATGCGTAGACCACCTTCCAGTTTTGTACGTTGTTGTTACTCACGGATGTCAACAATGTGCAGGAATAACGAAAGGGGTGGTGGACAGTGTTAAGCTGGTTAGGCCTGGCTAGAGAATGAGATTGCAGAAGATAAAAGGTGCGTGCCTATGTAACATATGAATGAAAGAAAGACAGTGGGTAAAATGAATGACAAAGTAACAGCACATTCCTGAAATTATTATTGTCACGTTGTAGCTGGCGAGTGCTGCGCATCTCACAGTTGTACCGTGGCTTGCTCAAATGTCAGTGAAGTGATCCCTATTTATGCTTTAAAGAGCCTGGATACCTATGTGTCCCCCTTTTATAACCATTGCTCCGTGTATATTACCTTACTCTTTGGATTGCCACAAAGCAACCTGCGAAATTGGAGAAAGGTTGAGAAGAGATCGTGAGAGGAAACGACAGCATCGTGAAAATGAGACGAACTGTGAATAGACAGAAGCAGAAATCCTCCTACACCACCACATAATTACGATTCGGACAGTGATTCCGAGTAGGCCGTTCCTATCGAATCAATATCCAAGGGTTTTCTTTTGTAATTTTGTTTCCCTTATAAAAAATCATAATGCTGGGCGACGAAGGGCCCAGTTCACGACTGGCAGCCGCGTTTATACAGGGAGCCCTTCACAGATAACTTTAACATGTGCAACGTAGTTGGGCGCACATGGCTAGTGAAGTATGTTTCATGAATTGATAATACAGGGGTGGACAAAAGTAGGTTTATAGTTTTTTGTATGGAACAAGGCATTATGATTACTACACTCAAGCACACTTTAATAATAAGAAGAAGTAAAATAATATAAATAAATAATTTAATAATTAATAACTCATTATAAAAGAATAAATTCTGTGTTTTATGCACTCACAATATCAAATAATATCTGTGATGTGTGCCAAATATTTTCTTAATGTGTATGAAGTGTAGATTTGGGAAAAGGTGCATGGCAGAGAAACTTGTTGTATAACATACGTTGTTGATTATAATTACTGATCAAAGTTTAAGTATATATATTTAAAATGAAGTAATATTTAATATTTCTTCACATTTAGTTAGTAAATTAAGTGACACTTAAAAAAGGTGCTCCCTGATCAGTCCATTTATTGTGCACTTGACCTGCTCAGGGAAGAGAAAAACAATTCTATAAATCAGGTATATCTCAGTCTTCATTGAGTCGCACAATATCAGCCGTATAAGATAGAATTATCCGCTTGTCATCCAGATAGATAAGATTTCCTTACACTGTCAGTGAACTGGCAAACATGAAAGTACAATTCACAACAACATCCATTTTTTTCAGATGTAATCGGAGTGGTCAACTACACACACATTGCTATTGCAACAGTGCTGGACAAGTTACATCAGTCAGGGATAAATCACCAAATGAATGGGCTTGCATTACATCATCTATAGCTGGAGAGCCTATAAAAATGCCAGCTCCGCACAGTCACAGGTGCTTTTTCCAATTAGTACGGCAAAAGGCAAGCAGTCCTTTAAAGGATAAAGAGCAGGGAATCGATCCATTGTGGTGCTTGATACTGACACTACACTATAAAGGCGATAATGAAATTACGTAAATAAAAAGCATTTCCTCTCTATTGATGTGCTGCTCTATAGTCCACAGAATGTTTGCATTGTGCAAGCATGTAGTATACTGTATATATAACGTGACACAAATTAATGGCTTGCCTGTACCTGAAGAGGCGCTGTGTGATGAACCTGACCCTGACACACCCAATGATCAGTCAAATCGGAGAGCGTTACATCTTCGTTTGAATGTAACTAGTAGAAGGTAAAAACGTGTAATCAGATGCATCATTTATTTTTTAACCAGTTCATTTAATTTATGGTCAATATCACATAGTACAGCCCTTATATTCCTTAGTTTATTGGCCACATCACTTACAGCATCCACTATTGCATTTTGTGACTCAGCGTTCGTCTGCACACAGCTATATGGTTACACAGCAGTTTCCAGGCAGAGGTGTGTGTGCGGCCAGCGCCCAAAGATGTACTCAGCACAGTAGCACCATCACCACCTGGCCATTGCATGGGGGTCAGCTTCTGTAATACTGTCTGACACAGAATAAACAGACGGTGGGCTGTGACTCACCTTTTCATTTCGACTGTGATATCTGACCACTTCTTTTTTATTTGGGCACTGTGCGACTTTATGGACTTGAACTTTCAAGTGTCTCCACCTTGCTTTTGTTGCTTATACCACTGTGTAGGCCCACAAATAGTATATTTTTCATTGCTTCCACTTCACATTCGCTGAAATTCTTCTTTTTTTCACATGCTTTTGCCATTGTCTTTTAACCAAACACTGAATGGAAGGTGATATTTATATTGATTTGCCCCTTGTCACAACTGCTTTTTGCAATTGCCAATTAGCCACTGGCAGTTCACTTTTGAAATGCTTATGAGGTAAAGGAAATTATCAGAGAAGGACTTGAACATAAAATGTAACTACGTGTAGATGATGTGGTGCTGTACTTATCTGATCCACATAATGCTCTGCCTGCAGTTTAAATATCTAGAGATAAACATCATAAGTTAACATAAATCTCTTTATCAACAAAATTTTGCATAGAAAAACTTAAGCAAGACTTCCATAGATGATCTACCCTTCATCTCACTTTAGCTGGAGAGATCTTTCCTAAGTTTCTTTTTCTATTTCAAAGCATTCCAATATACATCAATATATCTTTTTTGAGAAGTTAGATTCAATCATAACCTCATTTATTTTGAATTCAATACATTCATGTTTCCAAAGGGCAAACCGTAGCTACAGGTGTACTTTGTTTATAACAGCCAGATCGACTGTTATTTACTTATTTACCTTGATTTATTTACTTACTTCCTAGAGCGTAAAGTCACAAGTAGACTGCAGAGCTATAGCGTGTCTTTATGTGAAAACAGCAGTGTCAGATGGGTAGAGGGGTGGGATCGTGAACGTGACTGAGAATAAAACTGAATAAAAAAAAAAATAGCTAACCTTTAAGAGTATAATACATTTACACTGGCTGTTACAGACTGAAATCAAACGTATGTTTTTATTCTAAAATAGTAAGAATAAGAGCAGCTCACTCCTCAAAACAGACTCGTCCGGGATCAAACCCATGAAGTTTTGATTACTAGTCAACAGTTGCTACCATTGAGCCACTGAAGCGATCATAGTAAATGTGTGTCACTGTCACACCCTAACATGGGTTCTTTTTCTGCAGTTATATTCTTGAATAGAAGCGAATTTGTTCTGTTATATTTGTACCTTTTGTGAAAGTATTTATTTGATATTTAGACTTCAGGCTTCACACATTTACACTTCATGTCTACATTTTGTCAATTATTACTAAAAATGAAAAACATTTTTGTTTTAACAATGTGTTTACTGTACATAGATTGTTGTAGACATGGAACACACATGAAATGCATGTGTTCCAAATAATGATATAGCATTTATAAATGGTGTGACTTCTCACTCTAAGCAACTGACACGCAAGTAAACAGACGAGCTGAGAAAATTGTGTGCCGGTGGGGGATGTGATAGCAGGCTGCTTGCTGCTTATCGACACATTTACAGGACAAAAGACGCTGATTGAGAGGTGCGAAGCGATTTAAGGTGGGGCGGATCTACAAGTTTTTTCGTAGGCTCTGGTAATTCTAGTGTTAAAATTGTCCAAAATGTTTCCAGGGCAAGATCCAACTTTGCAATCAAGTTCCGGCCTCATTGGGCCCTATGTTTTGGGCGTGCACCAAATTAACACCACTTTGGACCAAAACCTTTAAATGCCTATCAGACAGCTTTGGTGTCACAATTTCTTCTAATCTACTAACAGCTGTGTGTGGTACACTTTAAAATTGTCTAAAGGTGGAGAAGGATTAACAAACTGTAATTGCCTTTACTTCACTATTTGCACGTAGACTTATCTTGCTCAACTGGAAGAATCCTAACCCACCTCTTTTAAGTCATTGGGTAACTGATGTTATATATTATTTGAAATTGGAAAAAAATCAAATTCTCACTTGGAAGATCTGTGCTAAACTTTTTTAAAACCTGGCAGAATCTAATCAATAACATTTTAGAATTAGCTTTTAAATTGAGGAAGTGGATTATGTTCCCTTATTTATTAAAATTATTTTTATTTATGTATTTATTTACTTATTTATCTTACTATTAAAGTTTTACTCTATTGACCTAGCTCTCTTTGATGTGAACTTAGTTTTGTAAAATTTGACTTGGTTGTATGAAATGTTATTTGCTTTTAATAAATACATATATATATTGATTTGCATATTAAAATATTGAAATTCTGGGAGGAGTCGTGATGTTGCAGCAGGTGCGTTATATTTCACGCTGACCAGGATTTTTGGAGTGGAAGTGTGGGGAGGTTGGCTTACAACATGGTTTTGTGCATCTGAATTTCTTTGTGTGTACGCACATTTCTAGTTTTGTCCTTATGCTATGTTTTAGTGTGAATTCCCATGGCATTATAAATGAGGCCCCTGGTGCATGGATATGTGGGCAGAACAGAATTTGAGACATTGTGAATTAATCACCTCCACTAATGATCATTAACACAAGGGAGATGGCATGCCAAACATCTAAGATCTCCACCAGGGCAATAAGTAGTAAATGCAAACATAAATGTGTAAACAGATAGTGGAAGATATATATTCATTCACTCATCATATGCCGTCATGATGAACAAGATCAGTGGATTCTGGAAACAAAAGCACAATTTCATTCAAAATTTCCTTGTCTTCATTGCGACTTCTAATTTTGGCATAGATCACCTCCCAATGCTTTGCTCTTCATTACTGGTGGGATAGACTTAAACCTATTCAGCCCTGACTCAGTCTAAATGAGTCCTGGAAGGTTATATTGGCTCTACAATTAATGACGTCAATCACTGTTTGCATAATTCAAATATTTACCTGTTGAAATCAATAACTATTTCTTGTCTACTTAGCAAGCATTAAGAAATCAACAGAATACAAGGAATTTATTGTCTGTCTTGAAGTGTGGACAAGTGGGAGATATTTTAATTATTTCTTTCCAGCAGTCTTAGAAAAGCACAGAAAATGCAGTACACTGTAAGAAAATCACTGTTGTTGCCCAGAGGGGACTGGGCGGTCTCATGGTCTGGAATCCCTACAGATTTTATTTTTTTCTCCAGCTGTCTGGGGTTTTTTTTTGTTTTTTCTGTCCCCCCTGGCCATTGGACCTTACTCTTATTCGATGTTAATTAATGTTGATTTATTTTGTTTTCTTATTGTGTCTTTTATTTTTCTATTCTTTATTATGTAAAGCACTTTGAACTACTGTTTGTATGAAAATGTGCTATATAAATAAATGTTGTTGTTGTTGTGCAATGTCTGCATATCTAATGTTAATTTATTCCAAGTAAGTTTAAATTAAATATATTGGGGATTGTGGTTAATCATTTTAAAAGGCAGGGACCACACTTTAAATGCCCTCCAAAAATCTCCCAAAACATAGTACAATATTTTCACTTATAACAGTGTGCAGAGTAGAAAAGATACACCCACACTGAAGTGATAAAATCCTCCCTCCTGCCATACATGAATACTGCAGACAGGGCCACAGTATGAAAAAGGTTAAGAACCACATATTTATTCAAATGAACTGCAGTTCATCTTTAAAATTTCAGACTGTAATGAGTAATGTGGCTTTAGTTGCTTCTATCAGTTGAGAAAAAAACAGAAACGTGCCAAAAGGCAGTACTGAAGATGTTGCCTTAATTAAATTATACACTTTAGCTACTACAGTACTGTATTAGTAGCATCTGTTTTCAAATCCAGGGGTCTACTGTTTTCAATCAGAAACATTTTAAATTTAGCATTGCCTTACTTTTTTTGGCAGAAAGCTTAGCACAGATCTGCTTCTAGCTGCTACTGCACCTTCAGTCTTCAGTGTTTTTTAGTGATGTATTCTACTCACTGACCTGATCTATCCCTTTCTCCCCAAGCTGTATTTCTTAGTTCAATCACCCAGTTTCATTTGTACATTTCCACAGCTTACAGCAAACCTTATTCCCAACATGAGCCAGTTGTCAAATGCAGAATTTTCAGTCTTTCTAACAGAAGAAATGCCACTCAGGCTGGTACCAAAACTAAGAAGTTCATACAAAAATATAATGCTGATGTTAGCAATTTATTTATTAATAATCACACCAATGGGTGTGATGGGTTTGTTTCACCTGTCATTCTTCCTAATAAAATAGAACTTTGTAACGTTTATATTAGGCCATATCAAAACTATGAGATAAATGCATACAACATGTAATGAAGTGACATATTGCACAATTATTTAAACAAGGTGAGGAAAATTACAACTTTTACAGAATTAATTTCTATGTAGCACTACTGTATAATGTATCAATTCAGAAATGAATGATATTTCATATCTGGTTTAGTTAGCTTGGCTGTAATAGCTTTATATAAAAATACTTTATATAAAATCTTTTGGGAGGATATTCATAGGTTTGTAGGGTCTTTATTTTTATGCATACTGAATACAATGACATTCTTAATTGTTTAGCCTTTAAGGGGAACCACCGACCTCTAGTCCCAAATATACCCAGCACAGTCACAGGTTTAAATAGTGAAGTTTTAATCCACAAAGCACTGACTACCATAAAGTATAGCCAATAATCATACAATTACTCTTTTACTTTCCTTCCGCCATTCAGTTCATCTTTATGCTGCACCCCGAATGGCCTATGGTGACCAAATATGACTTGTGGGAAGTACTTCCAGGTTGTTTGGAAACCAGGATAGCTATCCCCTGACGGTGCCTCCTTGTGGCATGCAGGGATCCTTAATAGGGATGCACTTCCGGACTCCAGTTCCCATGATCCCCTGCAAGTGTCCAACCTAACATATGGAGGATGGATCTGCTCCTAGCCTCCGGCTTCTGCTTGTCTATCCCCTGGCACCTTTCATTTTGGTACAAGGTCATACTATCATCTAGCCAGGATGCTCGCCTCTCCTCCATGGCACTAACACTTGCATTTAATGATCAACAGGCAACACAACCCCTGTAGACAATATAAATTATCACAGCTAATGATGACTTCTTATTAATATCTTTCTTAACCCTTTGCTACAGGTTGGAAAATTTAAAGGGTCTTAAAATATTTTACAATCGTAATTCCTGACTTGCTGTGAGACAGTTAAAGAAAACTGATGAAATAAAAGCTGAAGTGTAAGGCCATGGACTGGGAAAAATAAGTTCTTATTTAAGTTAGTCTTACAACATATCTAAGGTAATGATGAATCTGAATTAGTATTACAACATAAAATATCATCTTCAAAAACATACAGGTATGCTTCTGTTCAAGTCCACCGCTTGCAATCCATAGAACTGCTTCAACCACCTCTAAAAACAGAACTTTTACACATGCAAGCCACTTTCCTGCAAAGACAAGTGTGCATGTAGAAAAAGAGCTGAAAATCTCATGCTGACCTTTAAGTATTTTGACACTCTTGATATCCTTCTGCTGTAAAACATTCTGACCTGTCATTGTTTACACATGTCTTAAACAAATATTATCATACACTGATAATTTCTGTATTATCTATATCTATTATTTATTTATTATATTACATATATATTGACTATATTTATATATATATATATACAGTAGATTGCAAATACCATACATTACACCAATGTTCATATTGCTAACTACACGTCAATATTGCTGCTACTTCTTTGTCTTGTTTGTGTTTTAATTTTAAATTTAAATTTTAATTCTATTTTTAATTTATTATTTGCACATCATGTTGTTACACTGTGGACCCTGACCTTTGCAATTTCGTTTATCTGTATACTTGTATATGGTTGAGATGACAATAAAGTTCACTTTGACTTTGACTTGTTGAAACTAATAAACAGCAAAACAACATAGTCAACTGATAACAACTCTGTCTAATACCATACTGTATAGTGCAATGCTTGTTTATACAGTATACTGCATATGGCAATTGTTCATTTCACATACATAAATTAGGCGCATATTCTTCAGATATTTTATAGTATTTTTCTTTTTTTAACAAATCCAGTTTGATATTTTGATGTTATAAATAAAAGGATTTTTTCTGTTTTTTATTTTTTTGGCAAATCTCCTCCCAAAATCTTAACACTGTTCAATACTATGTCACTCATGCGCATCTGAGGATCAACTGCTGGACTCTTTTGTTAACAGTATTGTCGCTGTTTCCCTTCAAAAAGTCCAAAAGACTCTCAGTGAAGTCAACTAAACCACACCCCCAAAGGCTCTTGAAATCCCATTCCTTTAGGCCAAACCCTAAAAATGCAGACATCTGTCAGGCGCACTGTCAGTTAGGAGGTAGACTCTCCCCGTGAAGGATATCCCCAAACCTGACCTCCTTGATAAAGCTACCTCATTTGAAAAGCCACGTTCGTTTAAGTTCAGTTTTTTGGACTTTGGCATTAAGCGGAGTTGCCCAGTTGGCACCCCAACTATTTCTGCTGGCTCCTCTACTCCTTTACCCGATGACAACTGAAATTAGTCTGTTGGTATCTCATTCTAGCAGTTTTTTATTTTTCTGAAAATATTGTAATGACTATAATTTGGAAAGACTGAAATAGTATCTGGCACAATGTTTTAGGTGGAAGTTTTTCTTCTTTAGGCTTTAGCCATACATACTGTAGCTACCATAACAAACTGAATTTTTGACACTGTTTTTTTTTTTTTAATTCTGTTTATTATACATCTGCGCCAGTGTTTTTTCTGCTCTGTAAGGATGTGATAACAACTTAAATATTAGGAAGCCTCGCATATCTATCCAGTCCCTCCATAAGCGGTCACATTTCAAACTTATTAAAACAACCTTTGTTAAGAGTCACATGTCCAATGCATTTAGGTATATATAACATCTCATTGTATTTCTTTATGTTCAACCACTTTAATTCTACCTGCATTATTGATTTCTGGTATTGTGTTCCGGACTTCATCCTTACTTTGTTGCAACTTACTTATATAATTGTCATGTTTATACTAAACTTAAAGAATAGCCATTATGGTGCCTATTGTTGTTTCTCACTATGCTGCTGGAGCTCAGGATAAAAAAAAATACTCTAAAATTTCAATTGGCACTTTTAATGAATACTTGAAATATTCATTATAATGTATTTATTTTCACACAAGTTTTTTTTTCTTCTAGATACATTGTCCAGAAGTGTATAGGATATATTTTAACTATATTTAAGTATACTCCTGCAAAAATGGCAAGCCAGAAAGACATCAGAATTAATTACTAAAACAAAAAGCTTCTTCCATTGATTACTATAAAAAGACTAGAACTGCAAATTAAATCGACTTTTTGTCTACAAGAAAAAAACAGAGCAACTAATACTTAAGACCAAGAGAATGTTTTCTTTGGAATCATACTCCAGATGAAATTATTTCACAAGGACTGCATGCCAATAAAGATGATGTTGTAAATGGTAATACTTCAGATAATTATTGCATCCTTTTTGGTTTAGTTGCTTTGCTTGTAAAGTATGTATGGTTTGTAAAACAGTAAACAGTACTTAAATTATTCAACTGCAGCTCAGCTTATTTTGTAACATTCAAATATCTTTTAAAATTTTATCAGCTCATGATAAATTTAACTATTTTAATTCTGACTTAATACTAGTTTAAACAAGATTGGCTCAGTACAAGTAAAACCAAAACCTCAGAATTACACCATGGACAAGTAATCGGCTACAGTGACTTAAAAAACCCTGTCATAAAGCAGAGGAAGAGTGGAGAAATTTAGGTTGGCAGTAAATTATGACCAGTTTAGCAATACATATATGTTTATGCCAAAGAAGCTGTACTGCCAGCGATGAAAAATCATCAGATCACACAGGCAAGAGAAAAAAGAACCTGATATCATTTATATAACTTTGTATAGGTTTAAATGTGAAAATGTGTACTCCAAAAAAATCCAATTTACAAAAAAACTGGTGTAAGCACGTTTCTATGCAATTTATCGTTATTTATAAATTACAATCATTGTGTAAATGTGTGAACATTAATGCACTTTGAATCCCACCCAGTTGCCTTTCTGAAACAAGCTTCTATGGACTATGCAAATCAACCTTGAACAAATGCAATCACAATACTGCAGACCTTCATTGACTAGTAGAGCAGACTTCCTCCTAAAGCATCAACACAATGCCACTTACATATGAGGAGTCCTATGGTGTACTCAATATGGCATTGGGGTTTGAGATAGGTGTAATGTGCTGGTATGTTAATGAATAGCCACTGTGAACTAGCACATTTAAGACATACTCATTGTTAAAATGAAAAATATCTAACATATATAACACTGAGGGCTCAACCAGTTACCATATCAACAAGCCAGTCACCACATATAGCACCTTCAGCAAGTCCTCTGACAACTCTACTTTGCCTCAAAATAAATGAATCATGGGTTTACCCAGGCCACCGATCCACCACATTTCTCAGTTTCATCTTAGTATCTGAGATGACATGTGCATTGATGGGATGACATTGTCTATGGTTTAGAAAAACAGTGTCATTCTCGCTTATTGCAATATGAATGCAGCAATTTATCTCAGTCACATTAGGAAAACCAGGCACCGCTGCAATTGACCTTTTTATCTTGTCATGTATAACCAAACCACACATAAAACGAATGTAGCACATTGTCAGTGGGTTTAGTTTATGTCTTCCAACACCATGTTTACAATGGAACTGAAGCTTGACTGAGATATTTCTGACTTTTTGGGCAGTTCTCTCAGAAAGTGAAGAGGTCTGAATGCTTTCTGAATCCATATATATATATATATATATATATATATATATATATATACACTACACTTTACTAAGTCCCAGTCCTCTGACATATCTAGAGACAGAGCATGTCTAAAACAAAACAAGCTCCCCAACTACCTGAGTAGTTTATGATGGTATTCCAGTCAGATTTGCACTCCATATCTGTTTATTAAAAAAAAAAACAAAAAAAAAAAAACTTGCAGTATTTTATTTGTGGGGTACATTAGCTGACCAGAATGAGAATGTTATATCACTACTTAATTGTTCTGAGTAGTCTGCATAATTGTATGTTGTGTCTTCACGGCTGGATTAAGGATGTTATGCTCTTCACTATGTAGCACAGATTGGGTAATGTCAGCCACTGCATAACACGGAAAATTGATGCTCCAAAGAACTGTTTGAGCATAAGTCAGACTTTCTTCAATTTGAGGTTTAGGGATCAGATAAGTATTATTTATTTGACTGCAGTCCTGGATTTGCAGGATTAGATAAGTGTTATTTAGTTGGCTGCAGGGCTGAATTTGCATTAGTAGTTTTAAGGGAAAAATATCTGATAGTATGGTGAAGATCAAACAGAAAAATGCATAAATCAAGCACTGTAGTCGAGTATATAATGCTGACTTCTGTGTGCTAACTCGCCTGCAGCTGCCCCAAATACATGCACAGTTAGATTTATTACTATCTACATTATAAAGGATTTCTATCTTATTGTTGATAGTAAAAAAGGAAAACCATTTGCACAGATAGATTGGAAGCAAATAGGTGCCATTAGCATGGAGCCACAACTTCAAAAAATGGAATGAGGCACTCCCATGCTATTTCTGTGTGGGACAGCTAATCAGTGCCACAAAGATTTGATCTCTGTGAGCTCAATGATATATATATATATATATATATTTCCTTTTGCTAGTTTATGGCCATTTGTTGTATTTTGTTTGTGGTTATCACTCTGTCTGTGTTGTTTGTTGTTTGAGGCATGGTGCTGTAGTTGTTAGCATAGCCTTACAACTCAGGTCCCATTTTTGGCCGGAATAGTTGGTCCAGCATAGTGAGTAGATGCTTCTATAGCTATGATGTACATTTAGAAGACCATTGAAATTACTGAGGCTGTCTTTAGACATTATGGTTACAATTGGCCAGAGTTTAATGCAAAGTTAAAATATCTCACCATTATGAGTTATGAGTGTTAATATTAAGGACTAATGAGGAAAGTTTCACTCTAAATTGTTTATCGTCCTAATGTGGTATATATGTGTTAGCCAAGATTAATATAATTTATTCTCCCAACCTCAATTCAAAAATTAACTCAGAAGGAACAAATGGGCTTATTTTATGAATCAATATTGCCACTCCAGTTATCTTCTTGTGACAGTTTAAATAAAATAACCGAGCAGCCATCTCTTATCAACATCAACTGATCTTTAATATTTAAATGGGTCTCCTGTAAGGAAGGTTGTTTTTGACTTCTGTCTTTTAAGATTTAATACTATTTTTTTTCTTGTGCATTCATGATTGAGACCCTTAATATTTAATCTTAATAAACTGAATGGTTTATCCATATTAATGAGATTTCATATTTTACAATCCTTTATAAAAATAGAAAATGTTGACTTTTAAAGTTGGTTTGGCTTAGAAATATAAAAATCTGATGTTAAGCTATACAGCCAGTGATGCTTCATAGTCGCCGTCCAAGTAGTTAGAAAAATAAGCAAGACTCGCTCACTCTCCGTTCTCTTTACAGTGTCTAAAACAGAAAAACAAAAAATATAAGGGTAAAAATAAAGGAACTCAAATTACACTTAGTAAAAAATTATCCATCTCTTGATACATAAATATTCTGGACAGGTTGCCAGTTCCTTACAGTGCACATTTACTCCTGCTGGGCCATTTTACAATTGACAGTAACTCTAACACCTTGAACCCCAAATGAAAATGAGAAGGACGTGTAAACAATACACAAAAGTCATCCCAGCCCTGATACCCACTATACCAAAGTGTGGCCTATATAATAAATTAAGTGTATGTAGCTGACTTTATGAACCAAGCTATAGATACTTAGAGCTTTAAACACTAGAGTAATGTAATAAATGAATGGAGATCACACCCCTGGAGACCATGCACCAGCTGTAAAATATCAAGAGGAAGTACTGGCTAAAGTGAAAAAGGACACAAATTAATTAAAACTGTTGGAAAGAACATTGGAATTGGATTTCATTCTTTCTGCTTATCTACAGGCTTAGTGTCTGAAGTGTCATTAGATTTGGAAATGAAATGAGAATGCCATTGAAATTTTTTTCTAGTGGTTTCTATTTTCAATGCAGTGTTATCCGCTTTAAGAAAAGCTATGCAGCACTGATTGTATAAGACATCTGTTTCTCAGTCAGCATAGAAATGTATTATTGTGTTTTACAGCAAATCAAATACATAAAGCTCCAAACCTGTCTGTGAGATTTTTTAAAACATTTGCTAAATGCTATGTAGTATAAATGCTCATGGGTACACTCAGGTGAGAAGCAGGCAGTACTGGGGGCTTTTATTTAATGAGTGAAAAAGAGTAAATTCTAAACACAAGGACACATAAGCTGACCTTGAATTAAAAATTATGGACTCAAGTAAAGATTAAGACCAGCTAAAGTAATTTTCCATTAAAAAAAACAAGCAGTTAAAAATAAGCTATCACAATATAAAATTATAGGCATGAGAGGAATACAACTTCTAAAGAGTGTCAATATGTTAGAAGGCACATCAAAAAATAAACAAGTAACACTTTTATGGAAAATTGGATAATCATTAAACCATGTACCTCTTAACATACAAGTAGATCAAATCTCTAATTTCCTACAATGAGCATTTTTTTGTCTTCACTGAAAAGTCTTAAGGTACTTTGACTAAATGACTGAACGTACTGTACAATTTTCAAAAAGTGTTTTGTATCCAATTATGTTAATTTAAACCTGAGGTCTTTTGCATGCTATATTCATGTTTATTCTATACCAATAGTCTTCACTCTGGTTTGCTAAGGAAAAAGGTAAACAATATCACTGATGATATGTTAATGACTTCATTATTTCATTTGCATTTGGGACACAGGTGTGATAAATGTGTGGTACTTTAAAACATTTTTGAACCGTTCATATCTTATATGGAATCTCTTCACTTTCTGTTTTGTAATTATTTTTGTCTCATGTCTTGCTGTTGACGGATGCTTATGAGTTCATGTCCTTATTTATAGAGTACTATTTGATTGTGATTTCATACAGAAATGGGCATAGGCTTGATTAACAATTACATTTATACAGCCTTAATGAATCCATTAGCATATTTTACTTCTAATTTACCAGGCCACAAACAGCTCGCGTCAACTTCACTAAAACTGTGTAAAATAAAATTTTTGTATCCATGCAAATACTTTGATTAATCCTAACAGTTTATAAAGTGCTTGCACAGCCTTAAAAATTAGATTAAAGCAGCACCCACTATATGCCATCTGTGAACAGCATGGATGTAGATACTTCTACAACATTGTTGCATAGTCTGACTTTGGAGTGTAAGAGTAGAAAAGTAATAACTGAATCATTGCTATGTGGATGTTTTTGGAACTTTCCAAAATATACTCTTTGGTGACCATATTTTCATAACAAAAAACAGCAAAACAATATGATGGACAAAACATTTACTTTTTATTAGTATTTAAGGTGGAAGGGAGAAACCTGGCATCTATGGATCAAAGTGAAGTCCAAGCAGCAATAGTACCTGTGGCACCACCATGCTGCCATAAAAAGTGATTAGAAGAATTGGTTTGTTTTCTGCCTTGGCTCCAGCAGACCCCCATGACCCTGTAGTTAGGATATAGCGGGTTGGATGACGGATGGATGGATGGTACTAATCTAGAGGAATTGAGTCTGTTTTTTTTTTATTTCTCTGTGCTGCATTTTTAATTCATTCAGCATCAGTTACAGCATTTTGGGACAATAAAGACAAATTTGAAATGAAGTCTGAGGTATGTTCCTCTTATAAGTTATGCTCCTGTTTTAAAATATTTGATGAATCTAAACATGACAAGCCACCCTGCACAAAGGTATCAGCCAAATAAATTAAAGCATTCATTAATTTTCTGAAAATCTTTACAGAGTATAGAGTTTATAATAATTATATAATAATTATAATAATTACAAGTAGCAGCAGAGCTGATGGCTGACATAAATAGGCTGTTTAATCACCGGTCTTTACAATTAATATTTCAGAACATTTTAACGAAAAAAAAACACTGATGCAAATATGCTTGCAGTTATTTGGTGATATGCAGTTCTAAACAATATTTTGAGTCTGGTTATAGAAATGTTTTTTTTAACACGGCAATCATTTTAATCTTGAGTATGGGATGACCATGGTCCTTGTAGTAACTTAAATGCTTTCTATACTCTATCAGGTAGGTGGTTTGTCTCACTTGCCTAGTTTGCAATACACATAGCGACCATTCATATCCCTTTCTCTCTCTTTCTGACCTCAACTCAAGACTCCATTTTTTTTTTTTTGCCATGATCCAGCATGAAACTCTCATCCTGGGGTCACTTCTGGCTAAGCCTTGAAATCATTTTTTAGAACCGGGGGGCTGTATATTTACTCCTAGAAGAACGGTCCCAAACCCTCTGTAGTAATTTTTGGTGGACTTGCAGCCTTAACCCTTTAGATGCCCTTTAACAACCAGGTCTCCCACCACAGTACAATTCCATATCTTGCTTTCAGGAACCAAGAGTCTTCTTGTGGCTAGGAGGTGATACCAGCTGTGGTATTCTGATCTTAACCTCATTCTTTTTTTGGAAAGGGTATCAGATTTCTTTGCCAACTATTGAGTTGCCCACCCTTCAGCATCCCGAGTGTAAGTTGTATTTTTCTGTCTGAGGTGTGCCAGTATCTCCACCTGTTGAACTTTGTTTATTTATCCATTAACCCATATCTAATAATATTCAATGGTTTCTTACTGCTAAACAAAACAATGAGTGCAAATATTAATTTAAAATCAAGTTTAAAAAATTTCACAACATTCTTAAACCAGTCCAGTTTAGAGTCCCAGGAGGCCAGAGCCTAGCCTAGCAGCATCAAGTGCAAGGCAGTTACACCAGTCCCACACAGGGCCCACTCACTTGCATACCCACACATGGCGAGTTTGTAATGAACAGTTAATTGAACATACACATTTTTACAGAAAAATCACATTAGTAGAGTATTACATAGATACTGTATATACAGAAGCTTAAATTCCACAAAGATTTCGAAACCAGGATTCTTGATAGGGGCAGTAGGGTTACCCACTGTGACACCACGTGCCATTAAAATGAATTTCTTGTATTTGTTAAATTAATATGATTGCATACATTTAAATTTCTACCAACTTTGGGTTTTTATGGCTTCTATGATTAGTAGTTATCCAAAGAACTATTACTTATTCATATCTAACAATGATTTAATTTTGCATTGTGGGATAATATGTGTTCTTTTAATATAAAAAATCACCTTTGATAGCAGTCAATCACTACTATTAAACTGAAAAAAAAAATTAAAATTAAACAATGGTTCATTTTTTTGCATTGGGTCCTTAATTAAAATGGTTCAAAAGGAGTGATAGTCTACAATTTAATACACATTAAACCAACCCTGTTCTCTTTTCAGAGACTGTGTCAGCCACCACCTTGACCTTAGCTATCCATCTCTACAGTTAAATTTACATTTTTAAAATACTCCTTTATTCATCCTTAACCTACATCATATAGCTTTATGCCTATTTAAAGCAAAAGCTTTGGTGTCTTCAAAAACAGTATAGCCCGACCTTTTGGTTAGATGTGGTAACAAAAAGAACAGAATAGTATTCTACATGCTAAAATGTAACTTAGGGAAGAGATTGTCTTTATATCAAAAGGCCATGTTCATTTAGGGTCTGGGGCAACACTACACTTCCATATATTACCATATACTGTATGCTCTATCATTTGCTGCTCTGGCTCAACATCAGAATTATGTGTACCATTGTGATAAAATAAAGACTGATTATAAGATTATACATGAAATAAAGTGATGATCGTGGTCTTAGCACATTATGTAATTCAAAGCCAACCGTGAATTACATTGGAGTTAAAAACAAGTCTATCCTATTTACACTCTATGAGAAAATGATGATGTGAGAAGTGATGGAGGGAGGTGAGAAAAGAGTCAAGGTTGGATTTGAGCTAAGGAGGAACATTTTGCTTGGAGATGATCAATTGTCATTTATGAAGTTTGACTTAGAAAAAATAATCTGAATAACACAACCTGAGGATTAACGTGAAGACTAATGAGTGTTTCAAGGAGAAGAAAGGAGAAGTGAACAATCACAACATGAAACAAGACAAAATAAGTCAACATTTCAGAATCAAGTTTTTCTGGAAGCAGTAGTATTCATTGCATCTGATCAACAAATTATAATATATAGCTCTTCAAAATAACATATTGCTGTGGTAGAAAACTTCTCATTATGATCATTTCACAACCCAGGAACATAGTGATGCTGTTTTCTGTAAAGAGACTACATGCTTAACATGATTGATAAATACTGCAGAATTCAGACATGTGCCACCACTCACAGATGAAAAAGGTTTATAAATGTGAATTTGTCAACAAGACCATTGAAATTTGGGCTCATTTTATGTTTTTTTTTAGATAGATAGATACTTTATTAATCCCCAAGGGGAAATTCACATACTCCAGCATCAGCATACTGATAAAAACAGTATTAATTAAAGAGCAATAAAAGCACAGTGCAAGTTAAAAAATGCAAGGTGGAGAGTGTGAGGCAGGTATAACAGTCTATAATCTTGTGTAAATGTTTACTCCCCCAAGTGGAATTGAAGAGTTGCATAGTGTGGGGGAGGAATGATCTCCTCAGTCTGTAAGTGGAGCAGGACAGTGACAGCAATCTGTCGCTGAAGCTGCTCCTCTGTCTGGTGATGATAATTTTCAGTGGATGCATTGGATTCTTCATGACTGACAGAAGCCTGCTCAGTGCCCGTCGCTCTGCCACGGATGTCAAACTGTCCAGCTCCATGCCTACAATAGAGCCTGCCTTCCTCACAAGTTTGTCCAGTCATGAGGTGTCCCTCTTCTTTATGCTGCCTCCCCAGCACACCACCGCATAGAAGAAAGTGTTCACCACAACCATCTGATAGAACATCTGCAGCATCTTGTTGCAGATGTTGAAGGACGCCAGCCTTCTAAGGAAGTATAGTCAGCTCTGTCCTCTCTTGCACAGAGCATCAGTATTGGCAGTCCAGTCCAATTTATCATCCAGCTGCACTCACAGGTATTTATAGGTCTGTACACTTTGCACACAGTCACTTCTGATAATCACAGGTATCGGGAGGGGCCAGTGCCTCCTAAAATCCACCAACAGCTCCTTGGTTTTGCTGGTGTTCAGGTGTGGGTGGTTTGAGTCACACCATTTAACAAAGTCCTTGATTAGGTTCCTATACTCCTCCTCCTACGCACTCCTGATGCAGCCCATGATTGCAGTGTCGTCAGCGAACTTTTGCACATGGCAGGACTCCGAGTTGTATTGGAAATCCGATGTATATAGGCTGAACAGGACCGGAGAAAGCACAGTCCTCTGCGGCGCTCCTGTGCTGCTGACCACAATGTCAGACCTGCAGTTCCCAAGACGCACATACTAAGGTCTGTTTGTAAAATAGTTCATGATCCATGCCATGGATCAGTGTAGCATATAGATGATGGCATCTTCTGCTCCCACCTTCTCCTGGCATGCGAACTGCAGAGGGTCAAGGGCGTGGTTGACCTGTGGCCTCAGGTGGGTGAAGCAGCAGCCACTCCATGGTCTTCATCACATGTGACGTCAGAGCGACAGGCTGGAAGTCATTCAGCTCACCAGGACGTGATACCTTTGGGGTTGGAGTAATGCAAGATGTTTTCCAAAGCCTCGGGACTCTCCCCTGTTCCAGGCTCAGGTTGAAGATGCCCTGTAGAGGACTCCCCAGCTCCAATGCACAGGCCTTCAGCAGTCACAGCGATACTCCATCTGAACCCACTGCTTTGCTGGCATGAAGAATCCTCAGCTCTCTGCTTACCTGGGCTTCTGTAATTGTGGGTGGGGGGAAACTCTCTCATATGCTGGTATCAGCAGAAGGATGGGTGGAGGATGCAGTACTCTGAGCTGAGAGTGGGTTAGGGTGGTCAAACCTGTTAAAGAAGTTGTTCATCAGGTTTGCTCTCTCCATGTCTCTCTTGATGGTGGCACCACGCTTCCAGCTGCAGCCAGTGATAATATTCATCCCAACCCACACTTCCTTCATGCTGTTATTCTGCAACTTCTGCTCCAGCTTTCTCCTGTACCACTCCTTCACCTCCCTGATCTGGACTCAGAGTTCCTTCTGCATGCGCTTGAGCTCATGCTGATCACTGCCTTTAAAAGCCCTTTTCTTTTGGTTCAATAGGCCCTTGATGTCACTTGTAATCCATGGCTTGTTGTTAGCATAGCAGTGTACTGTTCTTACTGGAACTACAATGTCCATACAGAAGTTTATGTAGTCAGTAGTGCAGTCAACAACCTCCTCAATGTTCTCACTATATGATCCCTGCAGGATATCCCAGTCTGTAGTTCCAAAGCAGTCTCTCAGAGCCTGCTCTGCCTCAGGGGACCACTTCCTGAATGAGCGTGTGGTTGTCGGTAGCTCCCTCACTCTTGGTTTGTAGTGAGGCTGAAACAGAACCAGGTTATGATCTGCTTTCCCAAGTGCAGGCAGCGGGGTGGCGCTGTATGTGTCTTTAACATTTGCATACAGTAAGTCAATAGTCCTATTTCCCCGGGTGTTACAATCCACATACTGGGAGAAGGAAGGTAATATTTTGTCCAGCGGCACATGGTTAAAGTCTCCAGAGATTAGCACAAGCACCTCGAGGTGCTGTGTTTGTAGTTTAGCAACAGCGACGTGGATGATGTCACCCACTATCTCCACGTCCGCCAGAGGAGGGATGTAAACAATAACAATAATGATGTGTCCAAACTCTCTGGGCAAGTAATAGGGACGCAGACTTATGGCCAACAGTTCGATGTCCCTGCAGCAAGTGGAGATTTTGACGTTTACATGTCCATAGTTACACCACCTTGTATTCACATAGAGAACAAGTCCTCCTCCTTTCCGCTTCCCGCTAGGTATTTGCGTCTCTGTCCACTCTAACTGTGCTAAACCCGAGTAGCTCCACATTAGCATCTGGGATGCTAGTTGTTAGCCACATTTCACAAAAACACAACAAACTGCATTCTCTGTAGGTTCTGACATTTTTCATTAGCGCAGCCAGTTCATCGATCTTATGTGGTAGTGAGTTCACATTTCCCAGGATCACAGAAGGCACTGAAGTCTTGTATGTCCACTTCCTCACTAGCCACTTAGCCTTTAGCTTAGAGCCAGCTCTGCCGCAACGATACCGCCTTCTTACCTCGTCAGGTAAATAGGGAACCACACCGACACAGGCCTTTGTTCTCAGCGCTAGAAGTTGACTACCTGAATAGACGAGTCTCGGCGTGTAAAAATCCATATCCAAGTAGTAAAAAGTGTCCAGGAAACGAATCCACATAAAAGAAAGTGATAGGAATGATCAGAGAGATAGAGAAAAAGGTAGAAATATAAAGAAGATAAAGTCGTGCACGAAGCTGCTGGAAAGGCTGCCAATCACGGTGGCGCCTATGACTCTTTTATTGTTTGTGCATAATTTAAATTAAGACTTGTTCCCAAATATAAATAATATAGTTCTGTTCAATTCAGTTTATTTCTAAATAGCACTCTTTACTGAGTACAGGTTCACAGGACTGTAACAAGCTCACAGGTAAAATACAATAACCAGCTTTACAAGTTACTAATTACATAATGAAGGCATACATATAAAACCACAGATTTTTTTTTTAACGCAGGACATCAAAGCAGTTCCAAAATTAATAACATACTAGCACTTCTGCTCCTCCTCATCTGTTAATACAGCATTAACACTAGAATACCTAAAGCCTACAAAAAAACTTGTGATCCCAGCCCACCTTAAATTCCTTTGCACTTCTCCATCAGCATCTTTTGTTTTGTAAATGTGTCGATCAGCGCAAGCAGCCTGCTGTCGCATCACCCCTTGATTATGAGTTTTTTCATAGGCTTCAGGGATTCTAGTGTTAAAAATTTGACTGTTCCCACTATTGTCATCCCAGCTGCTATCTATGCCACCAAAACCTAGAGGAACGCGAAATGGTTTGTTCACAAGCTTAATGTCTTTCACCAGTAGTGTCAATAAATACACAGGTTCTCATGCACAGAGAATGTTACAAATGATGAGGTGCTGAAGCAGAGTGGCCTGAGATCACTGGAAGACATTGTTAGAGAACACAGGATGCACTTAGCCAGACACACACTACACCATGCGCTGTATACCACCAAAAAGGACACAAAAACTGGGAACTTGAAAACTGTTGACCTGATCCAAAGTACAACAACATCCAGTGTGTAATTTGGTGTCCACATACCCACTACATGGCTTGTCAGAGGCTAACATCTTGTGATACTTGCTTCAGTTTGTAAGTAATGAAAAGCTTGGATAGGTAAGCAGAGCTTTGGTGGTTTAAGGCTTTATATGTAAAATGGAGGATTTTGAAATACACCCTAAACTTAAAAAATATAACAAGTTTGTTTGTGCTATCCACACTTGTTGCTCACAAAACATTTGGTGCTTGGTTATTTTTGGCACTCTGTTGATGGGAAAATTTCCAAACAATGCTGTCCTGACAAACATGGTCTATCTTGTGTGGTTTAACAAAAATGCATTGGTCAAGGCCATGTCCAGCACCTGTAACATTGCTTTTCTGTACCATTTCAGTGTTTTACGTAGTGGGAAATAATATGGCAATAGCTGTTCGAGACAATCTACACTACACAGGCAATCATTGTAATCAACCACACGGTCTTGTTTCTTGACAAGTTCTCCACACCTTTTTCTTTTGCTACCTTCCATGATTTTGCCAGCATGTATAGTATCATCTCATAGGGAATAAACAGCTTGAGACTATTAAACTAGCAAGTTGCAAATATGATGCAGGTTGAACAGTCTGCCATTTTTATGCAAATTATCATTAATGCAAAAATGCCAGAAATTCAATAACAATTCAGACCTATCATGGTGTAAAGTTTGATTGAAAATAGGTCTGGCAATAGTAGGATCTGTACTCCAGTAATCCTGAAGTCCCCAAATGTTTTCATTTCAGATGCCTTTGTAGGCTGCCAGTTATGGCCACTTGCTGTTGGTTTCAAAGCTGATTTTTCATTAAACTGGTCTGCAAATCTGTTTGTCTAATTTACCATCAAGTTTATTAATTCTTCCCTCAAGAATAAATAAAAATCCATAGGACTAGAATCGTTTAGTCCAGTAGTATCAAAGTATGCACGCTCCACCTGTGACTTGTAATTACTGTCTAGAAGTTCCCAAACACTTGGTGTAAATACAGGTGGTGGGTCAGTAAGCACTGCAGGATCAGCATGACCACACTTTCTCTGTTTGTCTGATTATCATATAGTGCAATAGTAATCAATATTCATCTGAGCATGTAACTCATTAACAGTGTTTTCTTTATTTAACCTGGGGGAATTATTTTCTCTGCATTTTAACAAGGTGCCTGCACCTCCTGAACTTACCACATTTCAAAACATTATGCTAACATCCTGCACTTGTGAAAGTACAGCCTATTTTTGGAGTGTTTGCACACTCACCTGTGTTTGTTTCTTTGTAAAACAGTCTTCAATTTGTATCTGGAAAATAACCCAAGAGCTGCTTAAAATGCAAATTACCACCATGATCTTAAAGTAAAATGAACATAACTACACTTTTATTATATTTGAGATTTTAGTCAACTAAATTATTTCATAAGAGATTAAACTCTTTGTTTACTTTCTATACCACTGTGGACAAGTTTGGTTATTAATGAAGAATGAGCACAAATTCAATCAGTGAACAGGTTCTATAAAAAAGTATCGTTTTTGGTATTACGAGTTTGACACTTGCTGTTTTGTCTCCACTTGGTTTTGGACTAGAGAAACTAACTTTTAGTTTTTAAATTTTTCTTCTGCTTCTCAAGAAAAACTCATCTGTGTTATTTTTGAAGGAACACATATCTCCTGGTTAACCGAGGATAGTTTTGAAAGAGATAGACGGTGGGCAATGAGGCTGTTATGCTTAAGACAGTGTTTCTTCCTGGCTTATGTATGTTGTCCTTTTTACAGTATTGTAATTTCTGTTGATTTTGACTTTGTTTTATCCACTTAGGACAACTGTTTCTAGTTTTCCACTCTCTTAGGGGGAATTTATGTGGATTTTATATATTTTTGAACTTTTAAAGTTGGAGTTCCATTCTGATCCTATGCAGGCCTTGAAGCCTGCCTTTTGAGTTTGGGGCCAGGCTGCCTGGGCTGTGGCCTGTTTTTAGGCAGACAAAGAAGTCCTGGGGGCTCATGTATAAAACCGTGCGTAGAATTCACACTAAAACATGGCGTACAGACAAAAGTGGAAATGTGTGTACGTACAAAAAAAATCAGATACCCAAATTCATGCATAAGTCAACTTCCACACACTTCTGCTCTCGGTCAGCATGAAAAGTAACGCATGTGCCTGCCGCCATACCTTGACTCCTTTCAGAATTATCCCCTTTGATCAAATGCAAATCAATATAAATAGACAATATAAAAAGACAATGGCAAAAGCATGGATAAAAAAGAAGAATTTCAGCGAATGCAAGGAAAAACATACTATTTGTTGGCTTAAGCATTGGTATAATTAACAAAAGGAAGTAGATAGAGTGATACAGAGTGTCTGAGACACTCGAAAGTTCAAGTTCAGAAAATCACGCAGTGCCCAAAATAAAAAAGAAGTGGTCAGTTATCAAAGTCGTCATGAAAAGGCAAGTTGTAGCCCACCATCTGAGTGTCATACAGAAGGGTATTAGGGTACAAGGAAGTTGATTGAGTGATACAGAGTGGCTGAGACACTCGAAAGTTCAAGTTCAGAAAGTCACGCAGTGGCCAAAATAAAAAAGAAGTGGTCAGATATCAAAGTCGTCATGAAATGGCAAATGGTAACCCACCGTCTGAGTGTCATACAGAAGGGTATTAGGGTACAGAGAAAAGACAAAAAAATAGGGACACAGTGAATAAAAAAAGGTTGAAATGTCAATTTTAATCTCAAAATTTCCACTTTAATCTCATAGTTTATTTTGTCATTAAAGTAGAACGTTGTAAAAGAAACGGCATACAGCAACATGCGGGGACTGGCAGGAACACTCAATAAAACTGAATAAAAAGAAAATCAAGTGACGGTGAGATACGAAGAAGGCAGCTTCGCCAGCGTTTGTGTGTCAGAACCCTTTGGGGGGGGGTGCGTTAGTATGCATCGTGGTACAACGCAGTGCTATAGCGCGTCTGTATTCTGTTTCTTTTGTACTCCAGGGCATGCAGAGGAGAGAATGGTAAAGAGCAGTAACTTCTGCGCTATATGCAATCATCAGACACTCCCCATCTGCCCGTTGTTTTGTTATACTTTTACACCAACTTATGTTCCTGTGTTTGAGCAGGCTCAAACGGGCATGCTCAAAAAATACACGTGTAATGCCACGAAAAGTGCACGCAGACACTTCATTTCGCAGACAAAACAAGTGCACTTTTATTCAAGACTACCTGTAAAACTGAAGGAAAAAGAAAGCAAGTTACAGTAGGCAATTGATACGACAGCTTGCATGGTGCAATGCTAAGAAGTGCTGATTTTCATTCCGTGCTATATAAAATCATCACATTCAAATATTAACAGTTCCCACACACCCAAGGACCGTCCTTCCTATATTTACAACACGTGTACTTGTTGCAGTGTACACACCTCTCTGTGCTATGGTTCCTATTACACTGAATGAGCACCTGACACTGTACTTTCTTCCCTGGGGGAAGGTCCCACATCAGAGAATTTCCAGTTCCTGCATAAATTCACACCCGATCTGACGCTGTTCATTTTCAAATAATATTGCATTAGTGCGATGATATTTTCACATATATTGTCTCTTTCTTTCAGGTGTGTAATAGAAACCACAGCACAGAGAGAAGTGTATACATTGCTTCTTACAGGAAAAGGCGATGGAAAAAGTGCACTTGAATAAAAGTGCACTTTTGTTATACTTTTACACCAATATATGTTCCTGTGTTTGAACGACACGGGCAGATGGGGAGTGTCTGATTATTGCATATAGCGCCGAAGTTACTGCTCTTTACCATTCTTTCCTCTGCATGTCCTGGAGTACAAAAGAAACAGCATACAGCAACATGCAGGGACTGGCAGGAACACTCAATAAAACTGAATAAAAAGAAAAGCAAGTGACGATGAGATACGAAGAAGGCAGCTTTGCCAGCGTTTGTGTGTCAGAACCCGGTTGGGGGGGTGGGGGCATTAGTATGCATGCTTTAGTGAAAACAGCCGTGTCAGATGGGGTTGTATGGATTGATTCTGAACGCGACTGAGAGAATGAAAAGTGAGTTTAAAAAAAAAGAAAAAAGCTAACCTTTACAAGGATCATAAATTGCACCGGCTGTTACAGACTGAAATCAAATGTATGCTTTTATTCTAAAATAGTAAGACTAAGAGCAGTTTACTTCTCAAAACGGAGTGGTGGAGGATCGAACTCATTGATTCCAAGGCAAGAACTGATTCCATTGCACCACGGAGGCAGTTATAATAAACTGCTGTCAATGTCGCATGTTAAGGCGGCTTTTTGTTTTTTGCCGTTATATTTTTGAATAAAAGTTCAATTGTTGTGTTATATTTGAACCTTTTATGAAAATGTTTCTTTGCTATTTGGTCTTCAGGCTTCATACATTATATAGTTTATGCCTACATTTTGTCATCTACTACTAGAATATAAAAAACGTTTCTGTTTTAACAATGTGTTGACACAGATTACTGTAGAAACGGAACAGACATGAAATGCGTGTGTTCCAAATAACGATCTATTATTTCCACTCTAAAACTCCACTTAACTCCCAGATACCCAATCAAGGCATGCGCTGAGAGAAGTTCGTGCACGTTCTAAATTGGTGGGGGGATGGAATAGCTGGCTGCTCCTAGCTTCTCTTTATCAGAACATTTAGAGGACAAAGGACGCTGGCGGAGAGGTGTGAAGGGATTTAAGAAGCAATTTAAGGTGGGACGGAATTACGAGTTTTTTCGTAGGCTCTGGTAATTCTAGTGTTAATACATGTTTTAATTATTCTATCCATCCAGGGTCACGCCAGTGCCAGCAGGCATACAGCGCAAGGCAGGAACAATCCCTGGACAGGGTGCCTGCTCATTACTACTGCTGTGCCACCACATCCCCACATGTTTAATTATTAATGATATACATTATTTAAATGAAGTTAATTTATCTGTATAATGAAACATGCATACTTTAATGCATTTCATCTGAAAAATGATATCAAGTATACATCCTAGTTTTCTAACAGCCCATAGCTCCAAGAGGATAGCTCTTGGAAATCTAAATCAACTTAGAAGCCAGTCATCATCATCTGTAAATACACACTCTCTTCTGTTGAGCTGAATTGAATTCCTTTATTGTCATCCTACAGTATAATGAGATTCAATATGCAAAACTTATTTTCCTATAAAATGATAAAATAATAATAATAAAATTAATAATATTAATAATAATGCAATAAAAAACAATGAAAAATATACAGTATGAAAGCATAAGTACAATACAAAGGTACATACTGTGCTGATAGTGCAAATGGCTCATGAAGTAGCTCAGGTTGTGCAATATTACAGTTGTAGTGCAAGTTTGCAGTGAGGTAATTGTAATTATAAGTACAAACAGTTCTACCAGGAGCTCTTGATGGACTAATTTAGTGCATTTATAGCTCTTGGGACGAGGCTGTTTCTGCGTCTCGAGGTCCGTGCAAGAAATGGTCTGAAGCGTTTGCTTTATGGGAGAAGTTCAGATAGACTGTGCTCATGGCTGAGTGGAATCCATACAGATGATGGCACCTTTCCTTATGCAGAGTGTGCTATAAATGTCCTCGAGGGCTGGAAGCTGTATCCTGATAATCCTCTACGCTCTCAACACAACTCGCCATAGAGCTTTCCGATCAGTTGCTGTAGAGCTGTGATTCCACAGTCAGATACAATGGGTTATATGCTGAGTGGTGCACTGAGGGTAACAACAGTAAAGCAGCTGTGGTATTTGGAATAGCTTGGCCATTCCGTGCACCACTATATTGTTACAGGTTAATTACAATCAGGTGCCTTAAATTTATAAACGATAATTTCAGTGGTTGTGAATCTAAAAAAGAAAGTGTGAAGGCTGAAACCACAGAGGAACCGTAGCACTGCTTTGACACTGAGTGCCGCCAGTTTGCAAAACCGAGCAGAAATTTATGTACGCAATTTGATGTGCTGCCGTAAGAGTGTGCAAAGCTTTACACCAAGTTTACTTTTTAAAAATCGCAATGTGAGCGTGGAAACAGGCATACGCAACATTTTGTGCATACACTTTCTTTATATATGAGGCTCCTGGTCTGGAGTTTTAGGTCATTTTGATACCTATTCACCCATTCTGCTATTTTATGTTACTGCATCATAACATCTGATGAGTGAATCAGATATCAATTACTGTTTTTGGAACAATGTTAGATTTTTTTGTTACTTGGCTGTCATTCAACTTTAATTAGTCAAATTTAAAACTACCTTCAATATAATAATATGAGAGGCCCACTGCATAATAAAGTGCAGTGAATACACTTGACTTGATCATTCATAGTTTTCATACTCCTTTTCTGTGCGTTTAGCATCCATTTGCTTAGAGGTTGATGTGCTTGCTGCTTCCTGAGCAGCACTTCTTTTCTCAACCATAGTGGTCCGCTTCTTCTCTTTTTCCATCGGCATTTTTTCACATTAAAACTGATTAAGTCAGTTTTTGTGTTGCAATTACTTAGTATGTTTTCTTTAATTTTTAACTTAAGCTGGTACTTAATTCTTCAATCTGCCTCAAGAATGATTTAAGATATGAAGTGGTAGGGGAAGTGACGGCGAAGGTGATAGGGAATGAGATCAACACCCGTACGCATACGTTGCACGACCGCCCTGCTGGCTGCTGCCGAGAGTTGATTCTACAATAAAATAAAATAAAAATAAAAAGAGGAATAACCTTGGAGGTCAATCATCACCCCAAACGTGGATAATAGATGTCACATAGTATATGTGTACCAAATTTCAGGTCAATAGGTCAAACGGTTTGCAAGCTACAAGTGATTTAAAATCCTGGACAGCCACGGTAGTGTATTATTTAGAAAGATAAAAATAAAGAAAGGAGTGCTTGGAGGCACACAGTTTCACGAGTTTTTAAATAATGAATTTAAAAAACTGTTTTCCTTAGGAATTTAAATGATAGATTGTTTTTGAGAATGAGAAAGAGGTCTTTCTCCAAACAGAAGATTTAGTTTTTTTGTCATTGACTTTCTGGTTAATGATGCCAGAAGCCAAGTTTAAAGCTGATAGATAAAATATGTTTCTTATGTCTACATGACATGGGAGCACTTTTTGTAATTTTATGTTTAATCAATATTTACATAGATAGTACTTCAGTGTTTTCCAAGGTGTAATTCACTAGTACGAATGTGCAGAATTTATAATTAAAGTAACTATATATTTTGAGTAGAATGTATGCTTAATTAACATAACAATATAGGAAAATAATATATGTATTATATCAATGTTGCAAATAAGCATGGTGTAGGGATGTTCAATTTGCCGCTATTCTTACGCACAGTCACTGGATTCAAAGAATTTAAAAAGTAACATTTTAAAGTCCAGAGTGCTTATAAATCAGAACAGGGTGATGAACAGCACATGCAGAAGATTTTCCTTTTAAAACTTTGCTTATGAAGTAAAAACTTGCTTGATCAAAAAAACGGACATAAAATTGTGATACAATAAAAATATAATGGTTTCTACAATAGTAGGAGTGTTTTTAATTTATAACACATTACCATTTAAGATTTAAGAATCTATTATTTATTGCAATACAATATTGTACTCACAGCTGGTCAAATTTATTTGTACATTCAGTGCCATATTTAATGAAACAATAAAGAGGCTGATAAATGTTTATAAATAAACATGCACACTCACAAGAAACCCACCCGTATTTGAAAGATTCCCCCACCCACACAGTCCATTACTCTTGGCCATGTCATTTTACATGTAAATTTAAAACATTTTCTTGATCTTGTGTTTTGCATAAATTCTGGCTTTTGATGTAAAAAGGATTGATTACATTAAAATAAATAAATAAATAACACTTGCTGCCTCTGGTTAGTTCATAAATGAATTTCTCTCATCAGCACAATTGCCAGCCTGTGGCCTGGATTTAAAGTGCTTGCCATTTATAAAAGTACAGTGCTGTGTTTTCCTAGAAACCATATCTGGGTTACGTAAGATTACACATTTAACATACTATTTTATTTAACCACTTCTATTTCATATTTCTGACTAGTACAGTATATACATCATTATCAAATTTTGTCACATACATTACAGAGAAAACTAATATAAGATGATTTTGATCTGCCTTTCATACAGGGTTTTTTAATGATGTAGCAATGAAAAGAGATTGCAATAGGTCATGTTCTGTTCTGCTTGTTGAGCTGAAAAACATAAATATTTTCATAGGCAACAGAAATAAACAGATATCCCTACATGAATAATAACTTACAAAACAATATACAAAACATTTAAATATAAAGTGAATTGCTCAAGTGTACTGCATTAGGATGTTATATGTGACAGATGATATATGTTGAATCCAAAAGCACAGCATCACAAAATTGCCATTAACTTCTCTGAAAACAGGAAGCATGATGATAGTGTGGTTACTGACACTACACCAAGGTAACCCATTGCTGCCTGTAAAGGAGTTTACACATTCTTCAATTTTTTTCACTCATATCTCAAAATTTTGCATGTTTGTTTAATTTGTAATTGAAAATCTACCCTGTGGGAGTGTGATCATAAGTGTATGTCAGAGTGGGCCTTCAATGGACTGATGCCCCATCCAAAGTTGGTTCCTGCCTTGGACTACCCTGAATTTAAGATTGATAAGGACTACTGTATTATTTTATGCTCTCTGTATACTCTTAATACCACCACACAATATTAAAAAAAAGAATCCTATGAAATAAAAAAAGTATAATATGCTAAAATATTTTACTATTGATGTCTGCAGTGAGTATATTTCAGCAAGAGATTGTTTACCATGCTCCCACCATGGAGGTTTCATAACACAGGCTGAACTAAGACTTTTGTTACCAGTATGGCTTGTGCTTTAAGCTAAATTCAGTGTCCTGTCCCTGTAACTACTGCTTTGTTCTCTTGGGTATGTGGCATCATACATCTTCCTGAAAAAGCTGTTCACTGATAAGTACTGTCAGGTGTTACAGTTAGTTGAACACATTTCATGATGTCTTCAATAATATTTAACGTGTTTTAGCTGGCACTCATACACCAGTGTGTGAATTTAGATTGGCTGTTTTCAAATGGAGGAAGGATACAATCTACAGTAAACTGTCCATTTTTGTGTTCTTATTAGCTCTGTGACCAAGGTAAAATATTTGGCATGTTTCTAAGGTCGGTTTTAAATGGACTGGAAGAAAAACAGATTTAAAGGGTATAGCAAAAGCAAAATCAGGATAACAGGCTGAGTTCCATAAACAGTATAGAAAATCACTCAATCCAACTTATAAATGTACAGTGTCTTATGCAATTGTTCTACTAGTGCTTATGAAGCTCAATTGCCTCTTACATATTAGTAAAAAACTCTAACACCTTCTGAATTCCAAGAATAATTTTCAAAGAAACTCATTATTGCATTATATTAATTAATATCAAATATTTTCCAAATACATTCAATCATTGATTCCTAAACCAACTTTAAGCAAATGTTCCTCTGATTTGTTTCCATGTTAGCAACAAGTTCTTAGCGCCATCATTATAAAAGCATTTCTATATATAGAACAAAAAACCACCACACATATGATTATTTACTGCACTGCATATTTAATGTTAAATATTGAAAAATTTATTTGATGTGATGTAACAAAGATTTTTTATATTTAGTCAAAATATCACTGAATGCTCAAAAAAATTCTCATCTAAATTTTTGTCTTCCATCTCTATATATATAAAATCCAATGTCTGTCTGTATGTCTGTCCGCTTTTCACAACAGAACTACAGTGGAACCTCGGTATATGTCCGCTTTGGAATAAGTCTAACTTGGTATTCGTCCTGTTTGGATGTGAAAACTTTCTCTTGGTATATGACCTTTGTTTGGAATACGACTGGCGTACTAGAACACTGTGCGCTACCCTTGTTTACCTCTCTCGAGACAAAACCACGACTGCCCACGAGCGTCAGTAAAACAGTTGCTAGTATTCAGAGAACAATCCGCGCTATAACTCTCTGTGAATTTTCACGTGATTTTATGTTTTTTCACGTAAATTTGAATTGATTGTTGAAAAGTATGAAGGTGCCGAGAAAGATGGTATCAACGATTGTGAAAAACAAAGACGTTATTAAAAAGTAAAGTGAGGTTAAATTTTCATTTATTTCCTCTAATTGCTTTTGTATTTATGTATTTTAGTATTAAGCAGTGTTTAAATTATTTTATACAACCCCATCAATGTATAATATGCCAATAACAATAGGATTTTTTTTCATGGGAAGGGATTAATCATTTTCCCTTTATTTCTCATGGGAAAAATTTGTTTGGTATGCATCCTCTTTGGTATAAGTCAGAGGATCTGGAACGGATTAAGGATGTATACCCGAGGTACCACTGTTCTTAAAACTAGAATTACCAAAGCCTATGAAAAAACCCGTAAATCTGGCCCACCTTAAATCCCTTTGCAACTCTCCATCAGCATCTTTTGTCTTGTAAATGTGTCGATCAAGACAAGCAGCAAGCAACCTGCTATACCATAAGCCCCCACTGCTGCAGAAACGGCAAAATGTTTTCCCAGTTCTTGATTATCTTGGAGTGAAGTGCTGGGGCCTCATGTATAAATGGTGCATACACACAGAAATGTTGCGTAAGAATGTTTCCATGTTCAAATCACGATGTATAAAACCTGCACTTGGCATAAAGCCACGCACATTTCCACGGTACTTCATTCCCTGTCGTACGCAAGTTCTCCACTCGGTTTTGCAGACTGGCGGCACCCAGCGTCAAAGCAGTGCTACTGTTCCTGTGTGGTTATCTTTTCTTTCCTGACGCAGCTTTATAAATACACTGAAATTAACCGCATATTGTTTATTTGTGTAATACATCTGATTGTAATTAACCTGTAACAATCTAATGGTCCAGGGAATAGCCATAGTATTCCAAATACCATAACTGCTTTAGTGTTGTTACTCTCACTGCACCTTCTTCTTCTTCTTTCAGCTGCTCCCATTAGGGGTTGCCACAGCGGATCATCTTTTTCCATATTCCTCTCACTCAACCACTCAGAGTATTTTTATCACTGTATCTGAGTGGGGAATCACAGCAGCACCTGATCGGAAAGAGAATTATCGGTATACAGCATCAAGCACACGCTGCCTCAGGCACAGCAAAACGTTTCAAAGCCTTTCCTGTACAGACCTTACGGTTCAGAAACAATTTCATCCCAAGAACTATAAACGCACTCAATCAATTGCTCCTTGTAGAACTGTACAATTACCCCACTTTAAACTTGCACTTCATTTATAATATTGCACAACCTGCGCCACTTTATAAAGCGCATATTTACATATGACAATATAATTTTTTTTTTTTTTATTATTTATTAATTTTATTACAATCAATACATAGCAATCAAGTTTTTACAAAAAAAAAGAATTATGCTAAGAACAGATCGATCCCCACCCCTGAGAGAGAGAGCAAGCCAAACGGTGTAAAATTTAAGGCTTGTAAAAATACCTAAATCAACAAATTCTCTGTGCTTTATAAAATCATTTCAAAATATTACTGATTAGATCCTACCATGTTTTGAAAAAAGTCTGCACAGATCCTCTAACTGAGTATTTGATTTTTTCAAATTTTAAATAATATAACACATCAGTTTCCCACTGACTTAAAGAGGAGAGTTTGGGTTCTTCCAGTTTATCAGAATAAGTCTGCGTGCCAACAGTGTAGTGAATGCAATCACAATTTGTTTGTCTTTCTCCACTTTAAGACCCTCTGGAAGAACCCCAAACACAGCTGTTAATGGGTTAGGAGGGATTGTGAGTCCAAGACTGTCTGAGAGGTAATTAAAAATTTTTGTCCAGAATAATGTTAATTTGGAGCAGGCCCAGAACATGTGACCTAGTGAGGCTGGGGCTTGGTTGCAACGTTCACAGGTTGGATCATGCCCTGGAAACATTTTGGAGAGTTTTAGTCGAGACAGATGTGCTCGATATATAATTTTGAGTTGTATAATTGTATGCTTTGCATATGGAGCTTGAGTGAATTCTCTGCATTGCTACTTTCCACTCCTTTTCTGATATATTAATTGAGAGGTCATTTTCCCAGTGTCCTCTTGGATCTTTGAAAGGAAGGGATTGTAAAAGGATTTTATATATTGTAGAGATGGAGTCTAACTCCTTGAAATTGAGCAATAATTTTTCCAGCGTGGATGAGGGTGCAAGATGAGGAAAATCTGGAAGGTTCTGTTTAACAAAGTTCCTGATTTGAAGATAGTGAAAGAAATTTGTAGCTGGAATGTTAAATTTGGAATGTAATTGTTCATAGGATGCAAAGACGTTGTCTATATAAAGATCTCTAAGCAAGTTAATTCCAAATTTTTCCAGATATTAAAACTGCATATGTTTGTGAGGGTTGAAAGAGGTGGTTCTTTTGCAGGGTGCCACAGAAAGAAGCTTCTCCGTCTTAAAATGCTTTCTACATTGGTTCCAGATTCTAAGTGAGTGGAGCACAATTGGGTTATTAGTGTATTGCCGATAACGTGTGTTTATTGGAGCACAAAGCAAGGAATACAAAGAAGTACTGCAGGATTTTACTTCTATTGCGGTCCATGCCTGTGTATGTTCTTCTATTTGTGTCCAGGTTCTTATCGACTGTATATTTGCCCAGTAATAAAACTGGAAGTTAGGTAGAGCCATGCCGCCTTCTGCCTTTTGTCTTTGTAGGGTCGCTCTTTTGATGCGTGGATGTTTAGAATTCCAAATAAATGAGGTTATTGTTGAATCTAATTGCTTAAAGAACGATTTATTAATGTATATTGGTATGTTTTGAAATAAAAAGGAGCTTAGGAAGAATATTCATCTTAACAGTGTTAATTCTTCCAGCTAGTGTGAGATGAAGGGTTGACCATCTATGCAAGTCTTGTTTAATTTTTTCCATGCAGACACATAAATTTTGTTGATAAAGAGCTTTATGTTTACTTGTGATGTTTACCCCGAGGTATTTAAACTGTTCTGCAATGATAAAAGGAAGGGTGGCTAATCTAATATTATATGCTTGCGAATTCACGGAAAGAGTACACTTTTATTCAGATTAATTCTGAGACCAGAGAGCTTTTGAAATTCTGTGAGTGCTGCTAAGACTGCAGGCACAGAATTTTCTGGGTCCGATATATACAGTACCATGTCATCTGCATATAATGAGATTTTCTGTTCCAGTCCTTCTCTGCTAATCCCCTTTATCTGATCAGTATTTCGACAATGTATTGCCAGTGGTTCAATGGCAATTGCAAACAGCAGTGGTGACAAAGGGCATCCTTGTCTTGTGCCACGCTCTAGTTTAAAGTAGTCTGAGCAAATGTTATTGATGCAAACTGAAGCTTCTGGGTTAGTATACAGTAATTTAATCCATGCACAAATGTTCGGGCCAAACCCAAACTTCTCCAAAATAGTAAAAGGTATTTCCATTCAATCATGTCGAATGCTTTTTCTGCATCCAATGATAATAATATTTCTGGGGTGTTTGATTTAGTTGGTGAGTATATTACATTAAACAGGCGTCAAGATTTGAAGATAAGTGTCGGCCCCTAATAAATCCAGTTTGGTCTTGTGATATTACTGAGGGGAGCACTTTCTCCATCCTTCTAGCTATGATTTTAGAGAGTATTTTAACGTCGTTATTCAGAAGTGAAATTGGTCTGTATGATGCACATTGTAATAAGTCCTTATTTTGTTTTGGAAAGACAGTGATTAGTGCTTGGTAAAAGGTTTGTGGAAGAGATTGGTTATCTCTGGCTTCTGTAAATGTTGCTAATAGGAGGGAGCTAGCTGAGCGGAGAATTTCTTGTAAAACTCTGCAGGGTAGCCGTCAGGGCCTGCTGCTTTTCCACCTTGGAGTGACTTTATAGCATCCAGTAATTCTGATAATGACAGAGGTTTATCAAGCTCCTCCACACTAATAGCGCCAATTTGTGATATCTGTAATTTATCCAGAAATGCATTAGATTGTATATTGTCTTCTTTAAACTCAGTAGTATATAGGGATTTATAGTAGTCTCTAAAAGTGTACATTATATTTTTGTGTTCGATGATTTTATCTCCGTTCGTGTTAGTAATTACCGAGATTGCGTATGCATATCTTGCTTGTGAATTTGTTGCGCTAAAAGCTTATTAGCTTTCTCCATGTTCATAATAATGATGTCTGGATTTGTAAATTAGTTGTTCGGTTTCTTTAGTTGTCAAGAGGTTTAATTCTGAATGTAGAGCCTGCCTCCTCTTATGTAGAGTCTCGCTTGGTAGTCTGGCATGTTCTTCATCTATTTTAGTAATTTCGCTTTTATCTCTGCTACTTTCTTCGCTCGGATTTATTTCTGTGGGAAAGATATGAGATAATCTGTCCTCTTAAGAAGGCCTTAAGAGTTTCCCAGAGTATTCCTGCAGAGATCTCAGGGGATGTATTTGTCTCTAGAAAGAATTCAATTTGTTTGGATATAAATTCAGTACAATTCTCGTCAGCTAATAGAAGCGGATTGAGACGCCATCTGCGGGTGAGTGTATGGGGCTTAGTAATTTCAGCTCCAAGATCATCGGAGCATGGTCTGAAATAACAATAGCATCGTATTTACAAGATTTAATCTTAGGCAAGAAGTTATTATCTATAAAGAAGTAATCAATCCTTGAGTAGCAATGATGTACTGGTGAGTAGAAAGAATATGTTCTTGAATTTGAGTTTAAAAACCTCCAGGGATCTGATAAGTTGTGATCAGTTATAAACTTTGTAATTATCTTTGCGGTGTTAGTTGCCATTCCCCCTGTGGAGGAAGTCTTATCTAAAAGTGGATTTAGAACACAATTAAAGTCCCCAGCCATTATAAGTTTATGAGTGTTCAGATTGGGAATGGATGCAAATAAATTTTGTATAAATTCCTTATCATCAACATTAGGTGCATAAACATTTATCAAAATCATTTTACAGTTAGATAAGTCTCCCATGACCATCACATATCTCCCTTCAGGATCCAATACTACATCTGATGCTACAAATGGTACTGTTCTATGTATGAGAATTCCCACCCCTCTAGTTTTCTTTGTAAAACTAGAATTGAACATTTGGCCAGTCCAGTCTTTTTGCAGCCGGAACTGATCCTTACTTAGTAAGTGGGTTTCCTGTAAAAATACTATTTTAGCATTTAGACCTGTTAGGTGAGAAAGTACTTTCTTTCTCTTTAATTCGTGATTCAGGCCTTTAACATTCCAGCTTACAAAGTTAACTGTCCCATCATGGAGACACTGATTCTGAGTTTTTGGTGTCATATTATAGTCTTAACTGGAAGTGAAATAGTTTAGGTCTTAATTTCCTATTCCCCCAAGAGTTGTTGCCATGCAGCTTATTATTACGTTGATAGTTATAATTATAAAGATTGAGATGATAGATTAGATATAGATCAAGCCTGCTCTCTTTCTCTTCCCCCCTTAACCCCCCACCCTCCCTTTTTGCGACAATATAATTTTTAAGATGAAATGCAGCAAAATATGTTGATTATATTATACAGATAAAACTTTAACTTCACTTAAATAGTCTGCATTGTTAACTATTAAACATGTGAGGACACGGTGCCGCAGCGCTAGCAAGTTCACGTATTGTTCCTGCCTCGCACTGTATATTTACTGAGGCTGGCGCGACACTGGAAGGATAGAAGGATAGAATAATTAAACACGTACTATGGAGATATTTCAATGTTCCTTAAAAGTTTTGAAAAATCGTCATTGTAAGCTTACAGATGGCTTAACGTCTATTACAGAACTGATTGTGTGGTGATTGGGTATTTGGGGAAAGAAAAGTAAGGACTGGAATTGGAGGCTAGTACGTTTGAAAGAGACAGTACTGCTACAATAAATTATTTCATCGAAGGTCGCGCATGGCACAGCAGCATCTTGTGTGAGGCATGAACAATCACTGCACCATCGTGTTCCCATGTTTAATAACATGGTTTCATTCCAATCATCATGAAAATGATATCACGTATACATCTCAGTATTTTAATTATTCAGAGAGCTATAATATCTCGAATGTAATGGATTCTGTGTCCTGTCGGAGAAGGAAGGGAAGCACGTAGTGATTCACACAAATAGAGCACATTAAAGATCAAATACAAAACAAAGCATTTAACATGCTACTTTAGTTACTATGGGATTTGAGAAACTAGTAAATTAAATGATTTTAAGTTTATGATGTTCTACTTTTTTGACAAAATAAACTACGTGATTAAAGTGGAAATGTCGATTTCCCACTGTGTGCCTATTTTTTTTTTGTCTGTACCCTAATAAGCTTTCATATGACACTCAGACAGTGGGCTACAACTCGCCTTTTCACAGCGACTTTGATATGTGACTTTTTTTTTATTTTGCCACTGTGGGACTTTGTGAACTTGAGCTTTCGAGTTTCTCTGACACGCTATGTCACTCGATCAACTTCCTTTTGTTGATTATGTGTGTGTCATCTGTTCAGTCGTTTCTGACCTTTGGCGATTCTATAAGCTAGCTTTTCCACGTTTTTCGATCTTGCACAGCTTGCTCATGCACGTGTCTGCTTTGATTTTGTTAAGCCAATGAGTCTGCTGGTGGCCGGGCCTTCTTTTGCCGCTTACCATCCCTAGCATGACCGATTTTTCTAGCGAATTTGATCGCATTATATGGCTGAAATAGGTCAGTTTGAGTCTAGTGATTTTTCCTTTTAACAAGATAACCGGCTTTATGCACTCTAGCACTTCTTTGTTCGTTACTCTCGCTATCCATAGAATGCGGAGTAGCTTTCTCCAGCACCAAAGTTCAAAACCGTTGATCTTCCTTCTGTCTGCTTTTTTTAGGGTCCAACCTTCACATCCATACATGGTTATTGGAAAAACAATTGCACGGACTAGCCTGCATCTAGTGGCGAGGCTGATATCTCTGCTTTTCCAAATTTTGTCCATGTTCAGCATTGTACTTCGGCTGAGCGCTATACTTTTTTTTACTTCTGAGCAAAGTTCTCCGCCCTGGTCGATGTTTGAGCCTAGGAAATTAAATTCCTGAACACATTCTATTTCCTTATCACCGATTTTTATTTTGATGTTGTTGACTGCAGTTGCCATTATTTTCGTCTTTTTTAAGTTCAATTGCAAACCCATTTTTTCACTTTGGTGCTTGATTTTCATAATCAAATCCTCAAGTCCCTTTTTCATTTCAGCCAACAAGGTAGTGTCGTCAACGTATTGGAGATCATTGATGTTTCTTCTGCCAATTTTTACTCCAATTTCTGACTCCTCCAGTCCTGCCTTCCGCGTGATGACCTCCGCGTACAGATTAAACAGAAAGGGGAAGAGGATGCAACCTTGTTGTACTTCTTTTCTACAGTGAAACCATTCAGTGTCTCTGCATTGTGTCTGAACTGTGGCTCCCTGCACGGAATATAACGATCTGATCAACTTAACCAGATGCGGTGGTACACCCAACTCTTTTAAGGCTTCCCACAGTTTCATATGGTCAACGCAATCAAATGCCTTTGTGTAGTCTATGAAGCACAGGTATATCTTCTTTTGATATTCCCAACATTTTTCAATGATCCAACGCATGTTTGCTATGTGGTCGCGAGCTCCGTGTCCCTGCCTGAAACCTGCTTGTACATCGGGCATTTCTGCCTCGATTGTTGACCTCAGCTACTCCTGTATGATCTTTAGGAGCACTTTGCTCACATGTGGGATCAGAAATATTGTGCGATAATTCGAACAATCTCGGGTGTCTGCTTTTTTCAGTAACAGGATAAATATGGATCTTTTCCAGTCCCTCGGCCATTTGCCAGATTCCCAGATCTTTTGACACAGGGTTGTGATGACTTCCGATGGTACAGGGCGCAATAATACCACTGGGATGTTATCTATGCCCAGAGCTTTGTTCTTAGCAAGCTCAATTGACGGCCCATGCAACCTCCACTTCCATCCTCGTTCTGCGAAGTCCTGGGTTCATTTTCGCATGCATACAGCTCTTCAGTGTATTCTTTCCACCTGTGCCTTATACCTTGCTGGTCATATGCTTCGGTTCCATCCTTGTTTTTGATTGTTCCTTTATGAGCAGAGAATGGCATTCGGATGTTCTTCAACCTGAGCGAATGGGTGCCTCGTGTGACCTTTCAAGCAATTCTCCTCAAGCTTTTTGCAGCGCTCATTCCAGTACGCTTCCTTATCTTTCCTGGCAGCTCTTTGAAATTCTACATTCAGCCTCCTCACCTTATCTTTGTTATATCGCTGTTTAAATCAACAAAAAGTATGTTTTTCCTTTGCCTCCACTTGGTATTCGCTGAAATTCTTCTATTTTCCCTGTGCTTTTCCCATTGTCTTTTCACAAAAGGCTGAGCTTAAGGGTTATTTATATTGATTTGCATATTCAATATTCAAAGAGGAAGTAATTCTGGGAAGAATTGGGGTGGGACAGCAGACGCATGCACAAGCATTACTTTTCGCGCTGAACGGGATTTATGTAGCAGAAGAACGTGGAAGTTGGAGTACGCAGAGATTCCTGCACTCTGCATTTTTCTGTGCGTAAGCACAGTTTGGCTTTTGTGCTTACGTCATGTTGTAGTGCGAATTCTACGCACGGCGTTATGCATGAGGCCCCTGGAGTTTTAGAGTGAATTCCAAATATCAAATAATTGCAGGTGCAATATGACAGCTTCCAATTGCAGGTGCAATATGACAGCTTCCATGGTGCAGCGGTAAGAACTATTGACTTGTAATCAAAAGGCAGTGGGTTTGATCCTGGGTGCCTCACAAATTTATTGTTTTGAATATTGAGCTGCTCTTATTGTTAAAATTATACAATAAAAACATACATTTGATTTGCACCCGTAACAGCTGGTGTAAATTTATAGTACTTGTAAAAGTTTACATTTTTTTTTCACTTTTATTCTCTCAGTCACGATACAACCCAACACCACCACATATCTGGCGCTGAGAAAATAAATGTGAAAAAAAATGCTAACTTTTACAAGAAATATAAATTTACACCGGCTGTTACAGACAATAGCAATGTCTCAGTGTCATTTATTAGGGACCACCCAGGTCCTCACAATGTGCCACACAATGTTGCTCTAATAAATGTGGAATGGACTGCTGCAAAAAAGGAGCTAAACATTTTTGTTTGCCCTACAAAACTGATGCACTATCTTAGTTTAAATTTAAACAAGATGGTTATGTTTACCTATTTTACATATAAAACTGTTGAATGTCCTAAGAACAGATAAACTGTCACATACCGTTAACATTATGCCAGTGAACGCGGCTGAGAGAATAAAACTGAATAAAAAAAAAAACCAAAGCCAACCTTTAAAAGTATCATAAATTACACCGGCTGTTATAGACTGGAATTAAATGTATGTTTTTATTCTAAAATAGTAAGAATATGAGCAGCTAACTTCTCAAAACGGACTCGTCCGGGATCGAACCCGTGAAGCTTTGAATACCAGTCAACAGTTAATACTATTGCACCACCAAAGCTGTCGTACCAAATGTGTGTCAATGTCGCACCCTAAGGCGATTACTTTTCTGCAGTTATTTTTTTAAATGGAAGTGCATTTGTTCTGTTATATTTGTACCTTTTATGTAAGTGTTTCTTTGATATTTGGAATTTAGGCTTCAAACATTATACACTTCATGTCTACATTTTGTCAATTATTACTAAAACATGAAAAACGTTTCTGTTTTAACGATGTGTTTACATAGATCGTTGTAGACACGGAACACACATGAAATGCAAGTGTTCCAAATAACGATATAGTATTTATAAAAAGTGTCATTTTGCTTGACTTCTCACTCTATATACAACTCTAAGCAACTGACATGCAGGTAAACAGACTTGAGCTGAGAAAACTGTGCGGGGTGAGGGATGTGATAGCAGGCTGCTTGCTGTTTGCTGCTTATCAACAGATTTAAAGGACAAAAGACGCTGATGGAGAGATGTGAAGCGTTTTAAGGTGGGACTGATCTATGAGTTTTTTCATAGGCTCTGGTAATTCTAGTGTTAAAGAGTTTGCTGAACACCTCTGCCAGCTGATCCGCACAGTCTCTGTGTGCCCTCTATGTAATTCCATATGGGCCAGTGGCTTTTCTTGGGTAAAACATCATACAAACCAACATGACCAGCACACAAATATTCATTATACATTTTTTTTCATAGAATAAATAGCAATAATTTTAACAGACCATAGTTCATTTCCTTATGGGATATTCAATAGTAGCCTAAGTAGCTTTAATTAGTCATGTTGGTTAACACAATTTTTTCTGTTTCTTAAAATAAAAATGAGGTGTGCACTTTTGCTCATTAGGTCCAAGTGGGAGAAAGGGGTATTTGGGTCAATGACCGGGGACGGGGAGTGGGCCTTGAGTTATTGTAGCCATCCATTTGTGCATGTCCCTATAAACCACGCCACCCCATCCATCTTCCTCTACAAAAGCTAGGTTAATTTTGTCTTACATTATTAAGAGCCAGAGAATTTGTAGGGAGAAGGAAAAAGTCTTTTCTAACACTTCCTCTTTATGATTCAATAAAAATGTACATCTTGACTTAGAATAGGCATTACATGCATATTATTTAACCATATAATATTGCTATACTAAGATATTAACATAATTATAATACCTAATACATGAAGTGACAGGATACATAATTAAGTAGGCTATAGAACATTTTACTAGATTAAAGTATTAGAGTAAAAAGAAAGCATAAATCTAATACTGAGCTATAAATTCGATAATGAAAAGAAAAAGTTTTAACTTTGAAGTTATAGAAAATTAAAAAAAGAAAATCTACTAATATTACTACTGTATTTGCCTTTGTATTTCTTATATATATATATATATATATATATATATATATCACTATAGAAAAAATACAATTACACTCAAAAACATAATAAAAAGGTCCATTTAAAGTACAACCAGAAAATAAGTATTAAATAAAATGAAATTCATATTCTTTCCAATTTGCTTTGGGCTTTTAAATGATTAAATTTTATTGTGATTAATTTTTTATTAAATAAACACCAAAATAAAAGGAGATACTATATAAAAATAAACAAGCATAAAAGAAAGGCCTCAGCTCGCTCTATTTCACCCTATCTCATACTGAGCCAAGGAGGTAAATACTTTGGGAAAGGAGAGCAAAAGGAACACAATCAAGCTACAAGTAATAAAGTGAAAATCAGCATCTGTTAATATTAAACAGAATCAGGGGGCTGCAGCAAACCAGGATTTTAACAATTCAGTAGCAGTGGTCCACTTTACAACTGAAATGCTGGATGAGTTAATTCATTATTACATTTATTATTAAGTTACTACCTGAAATTCTACTGTGCAGATCAACAGTTCTTACATTTTGTTATTGAGGACTAATTTTGGCTCATGACTAAGTGCCCCACAGCTAAATCAAACACCACCAATTTACAGAAAAATGGAAAATTGGTATATATGGTTTAAAAGCACTGATGCTATAAAAAGCCGGTTGATCTTAAATTAATAAAATAACCTATATAAACATTTGCAAGAATCACTGAAACATTTTTTCTCTGTGCCGTGTAGTTTTGAACATTGGAAGTTTCTTTATGAAGTACTGCTCTTTCTTCGTTTTGTAAGAATAACGTGGTAAATTTCCCATTATATGCATAGTGGACAGACCTACAAGGAGTTTTCAATGTCCCATAGCCACTGTTAGACTTGACTCATTATCTCTTTGCAGAAGGGGAACACACTCCCCTGGAAAGCCAAGCTATAATTTTTTTTTACTAGATTAACACTAGAATTACCAAAAGCCTTAAAAAAAAACTCATAATCCCAGCCCACCTTAAATCTGTTCACACCTCTCCATCAGCGTCTTTTGTGTTGTAAATGTGTCGATCAGCGCAAGCAGCAAGCAGTCTGCTATCGCATTCCCCGCCACTGCCACATCTCAATTTGCAAAGGTTCTCAGTGTTCAGTGTTTATCTTGGAGTGAAGTGCCTGGAGTTGTAGAGGGTAAATAATAGATCGTCATTTGGAATGCATACATTTCATGTGTGTTCCATGTCTAACAATCTATGTAAACACATCGTTAAAACAGAAATGTCTTTTTTGTTTTAGTAATAATTGACAAAATGTAGACATGAAGTGTATAATATATGAAGCCTAAAGTCCAAATATCAAATAAACACTTTCACAACTGTACAAGTATAACAAAACAAGTGCACTTTTATTCAAGAATATAACTGTATATTGATACGACAGCTTGTGTGGTGCAGTGGTAAGAACTGCTGACTCCTAATCAAGAGGTTGCCGTTTCCATACCGGCTGCCTTCCAAATTTACCATTTTGAGTAGTGAGCTGCTCTTATTGTTATTATTATACAATGAAAACATACATTTGATCTGCGTCTGTAACAGCCGGTGTAAACTTATAGTACTTGTAAAAGTTAGTGTTTTTTTTCAGTTTTACTCTCTCAGTCACATTCACGCTCCCACAAAAAAACACCCCCTCCCCGATACTGACACTGCTTTCAGATAAACTTGTTTTGTTATACCACCTCTTTTTTTTAAAACAGTGTCAGAACGTGTGCATTTACGAGACTGGGAAAACTGTGGACGTGGGTGTGAGTGGTGTGCATGACTGAGAATGATTGTGGATGTGAATTTTTTTTTTGTTTTGTTTTATTCTGGAGTGTTCCTGCTCATGCTGAATTAGTATGCACTTTCTGGTCCATGATGTCAAAATGTAAAGTGTAAAATGTACAGTCAAAAAGGAGAAAATAAGTTGCAATGGCAAAAAAGATGGGGTCTGGTTTTACTAATAGGTATCATACATTTAGCGGATAACCTTAATGTGTCCCAGTCAATTTTTAAGAGCCCTCAGGTACATGACAATGACATTTTCTACAGAATTAATTTGTGTTTTTGATAGAAGTACTTTTTTTTTTTAAATAGAAACTTAAATTACTCTCTATGCATCAATATTTAGCTTGGAGCAGGGCTCTGGGGATGTAATACCATCTGTTATCTCTGTGACCCTATTCACCATCTTGCCATCACCAACAGCTAGTAGATATTGTATTTTTTGTAAATCCCAAAAAACCTCCTTGCGAAATAAACAAGACATACATAAGGTAGTCCTAATAATGAACTCTGGTGTGCTTTGACTCCAAGAACATTCCAGATTTATTTGTATTTCAAGGTAAAACTTTTGTTGTATTCCCCTAGAAAGGTGAGTTCATTTAGCCACCCACCACATATAGACCAGCAAGATTGTTTTTAATGTAAAGTGTATGAGCTATAACACTGAAGAAAAGTGGATTCATCATTCCTACAATAACAAGTCTGTGACCCTGCCAACACTGGTTTCTCTTTATGTGAGAAAAGCCTGTGTAAAATGTGATGTGTCATTTAGAAGAGTGCCAAGGGAGAGTGGCAGGTTAAAGCAATCAGCACAGTTGCACAACTGCAATCCTCGCAAGCCCCATACCTCGTCTAAGAACTCAGAAGCTGAGGTGACTGTTCGATGCAGCTGCACGAGGCTGTGAGGAATATTAACCTTTTCAACATGGGAAACTGCACAGCTACACTTATTAAATCATATGCCACTGCTATACTGCAACACTCCCTCTTGACTGCACACCTCTTGCATCTGAGAGACAGAATTCATGAAGTGTTTAGGCCTCTATTATAAAATAGGATGGTTGAGTACACACTTTAGAAAAAGACACCTTTATTTCATATGGCAAAATAAAAAGCTAAACAATTTTAGACAAGCACATTTGACAGAAGAAAGGATTATACATTTTTTTTCTCTTAACATGTAGAGAGTTTTTATACACACAGGAACATCACATAGTTTACTTTGTATGAAGTTCTGAGGTGTAGGATTTCCTAGGCTCAAATTGCATAATAGAATTAATAATAAGGTATGTGTAATAGACGGCTGCACAGTTGGGATGCCTGGGACGTGTAGGACCAGGAGAGCGCCAATACCTCCCCCGGGACATGAGAGGGCTAACACCCTGAGGTGCACGGGAGCCACAAGGTCGGAGGTGGGATGCTCCACCCTGTTGGGGAACATGGCCACCACCAGGAGCCGCCCGAACATTCTAGGAAACATGGACTGCAGCACTTCCGCCACAAAAGGAAGTGCTTCCAAACCAGAAGACACAGACACTAGGTGTGCTTTTGGGTACTCAGGTACTACTTCCGCCACACCTGGAAGTGCTGCAGGAAGATTGTCAGGAAGCACCTGGAGCACATGCGGGTACTGTATAAAAGGGGCCGCCTCACTCCATTCAGAGAGCTGGAGTTGGGAAGTAGTGCGATGGAACTTTACAAGAGAGGAGTGGAGGTGGCCTGAAGAGAAGGACTGTGAGTGAATTGTGCATTGTGTGTAATATTGTGAAGAGAAAGCACAATAAACATGTGTTTTTAGACATAACTGTCTTGGTGTCTGTTTGTGGTCGAGGCCAGCTTTCACATATATAACAGATTAGTCTTAACGGCCTATATAATAACTTCTCTTTTTACATTTTATTCTGGTTTAGGCACTTTGTTCTGCAGGACCACCTGATGTCACAACCTATGATGACACTAAATAGAAGGTATAAAGATCAAGGGTCATACACTTCCTGATTATCCAAGATTGGATTAAAATACTTTGTGTGGAGTTTTTTTTTGCTTTAAGCTTGTTATGATTTTCCAAAATACAGATGTCTTGCTTTAGTTTTATCTACTATACGTTTTGGTTTCTGATTGGGTTTTAGTAAAAAGTAGGACTGATTTTTGGTTGCGAACTTTAGATGAATTTACACTTCATCCTGTCTTCCAATCTGTATTTAAAAATATATCTAAACTTGGTGTACAGTATTATACAGTCTTGTATGCTGTGTCTACTTGTTCTCACTTCTCAGCTTACCCATTTTTTCTGCTTTTACACAGTGTTGTGAAGGATGAATGGTAAAGGATTGTAGATGAGTGTGATGTTTAGCTGTGAAGTATTTGAGGTAGCACAGCAGAGACTGTAACCCACCATATTTAATACCCACACAGTCAATCAAATCATGTCAAATTCATTGCTATAGATACACAGTGCAGTGGAATTCTTATCTGTGCCCCCATATTGCTGAGTCTCCCAGTTTGAACTGTGTCACCTCAAACAGTAATGGCTCAGTATTGTTGGCTTCTTGGTTTTACAAGGTTAACATTCTTATGGTGTTAAAATGTTTTCTGATTACAAACTACCTGAAGAAGAGGCCTGAGTTGCCTCAAAAAGCTTGCATATTGTAATCTGTTCAGTTAGCCAATAAAATGTGTCATTTTGCTTGACTTCTCAGTGTGTAAAACTGTAATTTTAACTGCATATTTCAATAGCACGCCATTTTTTGGAACTGGGAAGTTGTGTATTTATCAGGGAACTGAAATTATCCTAATTTCTTACCAAATGCAGTTCTGATGTTTATTCTGCAACAACATTTAACACTTCTTATTAAAAATTGCCAGTTTTATTTTATGGTGAAATTGTGCTTCATTAATGAGCATTGCCAGATCAAAAAACATGAACTGTGCTTTAATTCAGGTGGTGGGGCCTTCTGTATGTGGCTTACATGTTTAACTGCTTATCTTCCAGTGATTCAGGATTCCTTCAATAGTCCAAAGACTACAGAGGAATGGGTTAACTCTACTGCCTTAAAATCCATTGGGTATGGCATTGGCTGCCTTGTTTGTAATCCTTACAGACATTTTCCATCTACCTCTATATACCAGTTTGTTCTGTCTGTAACAGTACTTGGAAATTTTGGTGAAACCTCCCTCAAAAATATTACTGGTAGATCTCAGTGGTATACAATGGAAAGCTGAAACTACCTGGGGTTCTTGGTAAGACTGATCCCTCATCAGCAAATAGACAACTCTAAAACTTCAGTTCCTTGCTTTGGAACAAACAAGCCAGAGTCAGTACAGGCACAAGCTTTCAGTCACATAAGGGACAAGACAAATTACAGTTCAAAAAGGTCTAAGAGTTATAAACACATACCACCCAAGAAATACCACAAATACCTGTACACAAGGCTTCATAACCGAGCAATTGTAAACAGAGTCAATTCCCATTCAATTTTCCAAATTAAAAATAACATTGTGGTTTACACTGCTGGTTTCTGATTCAAGGTTCAAATCTTGTGTCCAATTTGTTTTTAGAGTACAGACACAAGAACAAAACACAGTTAAGGGTACAAATAAAGTGTATTTTATTACACTAAATACCTTTCACAGGTTCTTCCTCCAACAACAGTAATCACAAGCACAATCCAATACATGAAACTGGGACCTGGTTAGAGGATCACTGTCACCACTCTTTCTGAGGGATGAACTGCCAGGTTTTGCCTTCATTCTTGCACTCCTTCCATTATGGCTTTTAGCAGCCAAATCAGTAGTTTTCCTCTACCCAGCTGGAAGGCCAGTCCACCCACTCCTTCACTTACAGTGTGTATGTATTTCAGTGAGTGTGCCCTGTGATGGACTGGAGATGTCTTTCATTTTATATTATGGACACAAATAACTGTGTATTTTATTATTATTTAAACATCAATTTTATCTCTCTCAATTACTTTGATTCTACTTTTAAAAATTTCCGTCTATATGTCCCAACAAATACTTTTGGGTAGACAAGATGAATTATCATAGAAGATAAACATTTTTCTTGTGTCTCCTCTCATACCAGTCTACTGTATACACTAACTTTAGTTTCTAATTGAACTATCGACTTAGTTTTGTTGTTTGAACTATCACGTATTTTAAAAAAGTAATAGGGAAGTGTTGTTCTTTGACACAATTATTTATGTTAATTGGAATATCAGCTAACATAAAGAGTTGTTCTTATGGAGACAATTGTTTGTGTTAGTTGTGATGCCAATTAGCCTGACCCTGGAAAGTGGAAGAAACTAAAAAATGAAAACCTGGCTGAGCAAACATCGAGAGCATGAAGAATAAGCAAAATTCACAAATCGTGACAGGGTTGGTCACTTAAGCTAATTACTTTCTGGTCATTCCAACTTTTTCAGGTTCAGTTCAGGTATGTCATGTAAAGCACAATTTTCAATGTAAAGACTCAGTATACTGTACAAGATTAAAAAAAAAAAAAAGAAACTAAAAAATATTTGAAAAAAACACAAAATATATAAACAATATACAGCACAGGCATCTCATGTAAATATGGTAATGATAATAAATTTAAAGTTCTTCTCATGCTGTATCAAGCCCACTCCAACTCAGGTAAAATAAAGTAAGATAGCAAAAATTAATTTAGTAACAAAAAGGGAGGAAAACAGTAGTTTGTTGATTCAGATTTTAGAGTGAATAAGCATCTTTGGCCCATGGTAGAGCCCCCTTCTTCACAGATTTGTGTATTTCATTTAAATCTCATTCCCAGTCATTATCTGGTTGGAGTTTGCACCATTTCTCCTTGTCTATATGTGTTTTCCTCGAGGTACTCCTGTTTTCTTCCCACATCCCAAAGACGTGCATGTTAAGTGAATCCATGACCCTAAATTGACCTCGTTGTTCGTGTCCTCTGCAATCGACTCACTATCTGTCCAGAGTTCGTTTTGTCCAACCTTATGCCTAGTGCTGCCAGGATGAACTTGACCCATGCCACCACCCACATTGCATTGAATTAAGTGGGTTTGAAAAATCTGTGTAAATCTTTGGAGCCCTTGTGCTTAGAAGAAGAGACTGCTGACCTAGGCCAGTGTTAACTAGGCCTCTTTCTTGGCTGACTACAATGTACTCCTGCACATGTCATTCTTGATGATTGTAGTTCAATAACAAAGATATGCCCTGTATAGTCTGGGATTAGCAGACCCCCGTGACCCTGTGTTAGGATATAGCAGGTTGGACAATGACTGACTGACTGTTGCTTACATAAGCTTTTGAAATGCAACCAATTGTTATCATGTGTACATCTAATGCACATTTAGTATTTATCATTTGCATTTTCTGTTCTGCATATAGTTCACCAACAATGACACACTTCTCTGGGATGTGTCCATCCATTTTAAGAACCTGTTTTGTTCATATAGGAAAGTAGGACACATATTGAGAGAGACACACAATCTGTAACATTTTAAAGGTGGCAGTTAACCACACATGCACTTAAATGTGAAAACTCCACACAGATAGTAATCAGCTCAGGATTAAACTCAGGTCCCTGGTGCTGTGAAGCAGCAAACTAGTCATTCTGTCACCAGGTACATATGTATATAATTATGGTTGCTAATCTTATAAATTACATAGTCCTACTCATTATACATCTTTTATATCTGAAGTATTAAATCATATTGGATGCACTATAATCACCAACTTAGTTTACAAGGTCACCAAGATTTTTTAGAAATAGCTATCACTCACACACCTCACATTCATGGTAACTATAATCAATTGAAATTAATGATGTAATCAGTCATTCCCTATAAATTATTCCAATAGATCTTGACCAACCTGTTTGTGTCACGCTGCAAGAAGATGATCCGAGATTTTGTTAAAACAGACCTCATATATGAAAAGAGTAAGCTGGAGTATGACAACATCCATACGCATTTATTTAGTAGTTTTTCATTCACTTGTTTTTATTTAAATATTTTAAACTTGACCGTTATCTGCCACAGTAGGAAGCACTGCTGTCTGTGGTTCCAGTGTGCTGGGTTCAAATTTAAAGATCCATATTTGGTCCAAAAAAAAAACAGGTTAGAGTTCTTCACAAGGCTTTTTTTTATTCTTTATTATATTATAACAAACACACAAAATTCTAATGAAAATACACACATTCAAAGGTTACACCATTTGGCAATATATATGTCATCTGAACTAAACAGCAGGTCTACAGTATTAGCACTGTCTTTGAAGTTTGTAAATTCTTGAGATGGTTTGCAACAAATCAAAAAATAAACTGTTTTGGTAGTATGTCATTGTACTTTTCGATGATACCTATTCCCTCTTTCAGCTGCATTATTCACTACTGTCCTTTGTGCCAACAATTCACAAATTTTAATGAAGATTGGATCATCATCTGTCCACTGTTCTGGTTGTTTCTTAAGAAAAGATCTTTTTGAGCCTTTTTCCATGAGAACATCAAAGAAGAATGCTGCTCTTTCTTTTACCAGATCTTCCTGCCGTTCAGATTAATTTGTTAGCTTAAAACATCGAGGAATGCCTGGGAATGGTGGCCGCTGCAGGCTTTGCACCATCTTTTCTTTTGTTTCTTCTACTTAATATTAGAATGTTCTGGAAACTCTGCCTTAATACTAGAATATTTTCTGTTTCATTCTTCTTTTCTTTCTTTGATTAGATAGATAGATAGATAGATAGATACTTTATTAATGTTTACTAATGACTTAGCCAGTAAAGAGCCCCGAGCAAGAGTACGTAAGTAGCAAAAATGCAAATAAAATGCTCAGAATGGAGCAGCCTCGCAGTATTTCACAATCAGGCAAATGTTTCACAGGTAACCAAGTTGTCCCTAAATGAACAGAAATAAGCCTTGTGGAATAGTCGTTCTACAAATATCAACTCTTTGCATTGGCGTATGGACCACCCTACAGGCATAATGCTACATACAGTGGTGTGAAAAACTATTTGCCCCCTTCCTGATTTCTTATTCTTTTGCATGTTTGTCACACAAAATGTTTCTGATCATCAAACACATTTAACCATTAGTCAAATATAACACAAGTAAACACCCTCAAATAAAGCTGAATTACAACAATTCTGCAAAGACGAGTGGGCCCAAATTCCTCCAGAGCGCTGTAAAGGACTCATTGCAAGTTATCGCAAACGCTTGATTGCAGTTATTGCTGCTAAGGGTGGCCCAACCAGTTATTAGGTTCAGGGGGCAATTACTTTTTCACACAGGGCCATGTAGGTTTGGATTTTTTTTTCCCCCTAAATAATAAAAACCATCATTTAAAACTGCATTTTGTGTTTACTTGTGTTATATTTGACTAATGGTTAAATGTGTTTGATGATCAGAAACATTTTGTGTGACAAACATGCAAAAGAATAAGAAATCAGGAAGGGGGCAAATAGTTATTCACACCACTGTAAGTAAATTCCTAATAATAAATAAATAATAAATGAATTAATTATTAAAATATTCACATAATTAAAAACAATACAGTCTATGCACATATTTTAAAAACAGAAACTACTTTTTTTTTTTATTGGTTGCATTTGTTTTTTCAGAAAATGTTCAGGACAGCATCAGCAAGCTTAAGGAAAGATAAATTTAGAGATAAATGTAATCAATTAAAAGATATCTTGAAATACCAAATATATTAACTCTTTGATGTGTAATTATTTATTTTATTTCAATTTTGTCCCAAGGCTGACTATTTTTTTCTAAAAAAACTCAGTTTTCTGCAAAGCACACAAAGCAATGGTTTCACACATAACATAAAAAATTTGTTTATGACAAATATCACTGTGTTTTATGTTCCATGAGCCTCTACACTATGTGAATTCACATACCTATTAGATAGCATAGTCTGGCAAGGTATGATAAAGTTAGAAGCAGACAATGGCATGCATTGGCAAATTACACTGCTGCTACACTGGTGCCACTGTTTCAGGTGACTGTTGCTGTATACTGTGACTGGTGTCGCTGTGCAGAGGCAGCTGGCGGCAGCCACTGACCACCGTGCAGCTGTGTTTGCACAACCGGCCGCTGTCAACTATCTTCATGGACAGTAGTAAGAGTATGCAGAAACAGACACCCGAAACTGCCGCACCAGTGTAGCACATTCTACAGGCAGCAAACGTCTAGCAAAGAGAGTTGAACTATAGTGTAACAGATGGTTTTGTCAATGTTTACAGCTGATTACTGCCCTCAACCCCTGGATGTTGACATCCGCCTGAACCCTAAGTGTCAACGTTAACCTGAAAAAGTTAAAGATATCTTTCAAATATTATTTGATTATTTAAAATATTCTCAACAGAACAATTATCGATGTAAATATAGCTTAAATGATTCACAGATTTCTTTAAATGAATTATGCTTATATTTCATTCATGCAATATTTATTTTAAGACTGAAATTTGCTACTAAAATGCAGTGACTTAATGCAGTGAATTAATAAGAAACACTGAATGCAGTGAATTAATAAGAAAAAAGTATTTTAATCCCCACAGTTAACACATTAATCCCACTTTGCTCTATGACATCAAGGAGAATACTTGCTGAAAACCCCCTGCCATTAAATAGTTTTCCTTATAGTATGCTTTCTGTTATATTGCTGTCATTTATGTAAAATGTGCATGATGTGCCTGGGATTAAGGAAAATATGTTTTATTGAATATAGAAAATAAGCCCTCAAAGTATTACATGGTCATTGAGATTACAGTCTACCAGATTTAATTTCATTTTTGTCACTTTAAGGAGGGATCACATGGCTTGTAGTAGCCAATGCAGCCAATCTCTCTTCGAGCCCATTCTAAAACTTAATACATAAAAAAAATCATTATCTGGAACAAAAGAATCTCTAACTCCAATGAGGCTACACCTTTCCAACTCATTTCATGCTCTGTAACACATGCACTGTATTTTCCTGAATCCAACTTACATAGGGTTGCCAGACGTCCCTTATATACGGGACATGTCCCATATTTGATCATTTTGTCCCCTGTCCCGTACTGACCTTTCAGGGACACCCAAATATCCTGTATTTAGTTCATTTTCAAATTTCATAATAAAAATATATTTTTACTACCTTCTTACAGTAATTAGTTGTAACTTTATGAACAATTATACTTTCTTCTCTCAGATTCCCTTGATAAAAATAACCCAAATGTAACGAGGAAACTATTTTTTGCTGCCTGTTTGCAACTTGTTCAGTTGCTATGGTTGGCTGAAGACAGTAACACTCTTCCTGTTTTTTTCTTCAGCCGCACTGCTGCGCCGTTCTGTATCAGCATTGCAACATACATTGTCAACAAAGTGTGTTGTTACTACTTGCCACAGCCCACTTTTTTTCTAACTTTTTCTAACTAATAATATTTATTTGTTGTCTGTATTAAATACATATTTTCAAATTATTTCACTTTTACATAACTTTGTTTAGCTTGTATTAAATCATTTTCAAATGATTTTACTTTTGTTTTCCTCATAACCCATTAAAATCCTTGCTCTATATTTTTAACTTATATGTCTCTACTTTCATATAATATATTGATCTGGATGTGTAGGGTTCATGTATAAATTTACATATATAGTAATATAAAGAGAGAGATTTTAAGAGTGTCCCGTATTTCAAATTTTCTAATCTGGCAACCTTTGACTTGCACTACATCTCATCTCACATAAACAGCACCTTTGTTATAAAATGCATCGAATTATATATGCATTATAACATATTAAATGTGTGTGAACCATCCAATCACATATCCATTCTTTAATTGTGTGACTTGAATTTTTGCAGCAAATGCTTGTTGGTAGCCAGACTTTATCCTAGCTATACTGTTCAGCTGTGAAATATCAGCCACAGATATTATTTTGGGCAACAACAAAACAATTGATTCAGAAGGTATTTTAGACCCCTTCACTTTCTGCATACTTTATGGAGTTTTTGATTTACTTTTAAATAGATAAATTTTCCATTTTTGTCAGTTTGAGTGATACTCTGGATCAGTACCTATTCTTCCAATGTGCACTAGGGTTTTTTGTGTTAATTGACTCATTTTATTTGATCTCTGTGGGAACAGTGACTCTTTTTATATGTCTCTCATGCTTTTAATGGAAACGTTTTAACTTCATTCATCTCAGGACACTTTAATTCATTACTCTTTAAAAATAAAGGCCCTTTTTGCACTTTTGTCTGTCTACTGGCTTGTCGTCATTCTATGAGTGGCAGGGGATAATGCCATGGTCATCAGGCATGGGTCACCACAGTCATATGACTGACAACAGGCATAGTAATCATAAACTATATGCTTATGGCTGTATAAAATGTCACAAAACAGTGAAATCTGAAGCAAAATCACATTCCAACATGGCTCCAAAGAAACATCACAGCCAAGAAACAATAAAAAAAATATTGATAAATACATAACTGAAAAATTCAATGGTGTCTTAAATACATCTCACAAATAATAAAACAGCTGTTCACAACACTGGCAACATCTAAAAACATTGGAGGGAGGATACACCTAAAAATATGAATAATTATATTCATTTATTTTTCCTTATTATCTTTTCTTATCACGTAATTGTTTAATTTGTATTTTTTAAAACAGTAAACAATCTGAAGGTTGTCCACTATTTGTAAAATGTCTTACCACTACAAACATCAACATCCTCTAAGTCAATAAACACACAATAGGACCGATGCCTGCAGAATACCAGTTCATAACAGAGCACACATGTACCTAAACTCATTTAATGTAATATGGATCATTAACAGACATGAGGGCACTATATAAACCATAATCAGGTCAAGTTATACCCAGGTCTGCTACTTGTGTTTCAATAAAAACCATAAATGTGTAATAAAATGATACTACCTCCTTCACCTTTCATGCTAGGAGATATGTGAAAAAACATGTATATTTATGTTACTGGTTTCCCAAATTTAAAGGTGTGATATGTGGATGATTTTTGTACTTTCTGTTACATTTTTGGTACCAGTTCCTTAATAGATTAATATTATTTCTGTCTTGGATGCCAACCTTTATATAGTTTTTTTTAAATATTCTCATTTGGAAAATGTCTGCACACCTCCACTTGTGGTGAACATTAATCTTTGTGACAAATCGATTTATATGTCTGTCTGATGCTCTATTGATCTACATAAATTTGTGCAATATAGGAACCTTAAAGTCTAATATAACTGCAGCAAGCATAGTTCTGAAATAGTTTTTTTCTAACATGTTGCTGTCTTTTTTCACATTTTATAAAAGACAACTTTTTTTAACCCTAGTTCAAAAATTCAGGTCACTGAGTAAGACTTTTGTCGACTATTAGTCTGAAAGTAATTCTACTGCTAAAATGCACTATTATAGCATATTCACAAAAATCTCACTGTGCCTCGATACTGCAAAATCACTGAGTGTTTCTAAGTAAAGCATTTTGGGTTAGCAAGATAAATACATATCACTGCTTTTATTCAATTTAGAGAGCAATTAGAAGCTGAATAATGCCTGATTATGTAAAATTCCCTACAGGCATAAGACAGCCATAAATCGCCTACTGCATTTCACTAGAACATTGTGCCCTTACACTATATAAGGTTATTCAATAAGATGTACATACTTACATTATTACCTGTCAGCAGCTACACAGATAATGTAAATTATAATGATTAGCCATCTATCATCTCACAAACCCTGCCTGATGACAGGTGCTCATTTCATAATTTTTGCACAGGTTTGCATGACAGAGCTTACAATACTGCTGCAGTAAAAACATGGCTTTCTCTGTCTAACAAAAGTGATGCACTCCAGCATTAGATGACATTCTATCCCAGTAACTCTACAGAATATTTCAACATACAGTACCTGATTAAAACATTATTTTTCTTCCATTTCCATCTTCTAAACATATCAATCTAGTTTCATTTTCTAGAAAGCTATATAGATTGGGCATATGAAAGGAAAGAGTACTGTCCATTACAAGACACACTTATGGATGTGCCCACACCCACTTACACAGAGCCAATTAATCTAACCTACATATCGTTGGCATGTTGGAGGAAAACCAAAGTACCCAGTCATAAATTGGCCCCAACTCCATGTTGTACCCAATAAATAATTTTTTAGGGAGGTGTGGTACAGCAGCGGGTAGCACTACTCCCTCATGGATCCAGCATACTGGACACTATACAATAGCAGCAAGTACAGAAAGAGTATGCATTAGGTGTGGGTTGAAACACAAACCATGGAAACAGCATCTGAGATTATAAATGATGTGTGAATGGGCCTAGCTAATAAGCACTAGGATGGTAGACCATCTAGGAAAAGCTTGCTGCTGTAAGAGTTGTTGATAAGGCCATCAGGGGGAACTTACAGTATGTTCTGTGTGTGGATTCCAATGCTCCAGTAAAGGTGCTATCCAGATCCACTTATTCCTTTACAGGATCACAGGGTCCTGGAGCCTATCCTGACAGACCCTATATTTAAACATAGTCACACAGAACCAAATCAGAGTCACATATAAACCTAATATAGTTGTCTGTAAAATCTGGATTAAATCCTAGAAAATATCTACACAGGTACTAGAAAAAAATAAAAAGTCACACAGGACAGATAAGAACCCAGGTTAGCCTCTTTTATCAATGAAGAAATAATGCAGAGAAAATAATAGGAAATATTATACAAGTTGCTGCTGTCTTGTGCACTTCTAATATGAGAAGCATGTCACAAAAGTCTAGGCACAGAGTAACTACAAAATAGCTCTCGGAGCTCTCAGGTGGCAGAACAGCACTGTGTCACAATGCCATATTGCTAAGGAAACATAATGGCAAAGCATAATTCAGCAGTGATTTGTTGTGTACAGTTTGTAAATAATGTAACTTTAAAAAATGTCCTATTCCCAGTTTTCATCGTTTTTAATAAAAATAATTGGAATAGGAACATCTTGGCTCTTGTGATTCTCAACCTCAGTTACAGAATAAAATTAAACAACTGCTTTGTCTGCAGAAATAAAATTGCTGCTTAAATTGTCTCTTAGCAGATTTGTGTTTAACACTTTATATCATGTAATGCATCGACACAAATAATAATGGCAGCATACATTTTCTCCTTGTAAATACTTTCAAAGGAGTGACTTGCACACAGATCTTGTTATTCCTGTGGAATAGGAATGTCAGTTAAGTCCAAAATGGTGTCCACTCAAGGTTTTTAATTAAGGAAAACTAAGAATATTGCATAGGTAGGTTTACTGATATACACTGTCAGTTTCAAGTCTAATAATTATGAGCTGAAAGAGGTCCAGGGTAACAGCAATAGTCCTGGCTCATCTGGCTTCCAACGTTGTCCTGCATTAGTTTTATATCATGCCAGTCATGATTCAGGTTAAATATGTGTCTAAGAGCAGTCTGCTAATGGATGAGCTCTGAGCTGTTGCCATTGGTTCCTCCAATTAAGTTGTTAATAACACATTTGATTGGTTGCAAGATTGCTTTGAACATTTATTAACAGTTGTTTTACGACAGTAAATGTGTTAGTTCAGTCCTGTGGCAATCAGGCATAGATATGCATTCTGAGGCATACTGACTTATTAGTAGCTTATTAGTCCTTGCTAAAAAATCTAATTTTGATACCAGTTCTTTCATTATGTGTATACTTATTGATTACATAATTTACTTGAGCAGTTTTTTGCTCTCATTTTTACTTTTTACCGAGCAGTGTCATTTTGTACTTCCATTGTTATAAGTGATCCTGAATTGTTAGGGGCATGGCCTTGGAGGTTGTGACACATTGTGACAAGATAAAAAGGTCACCTTTTGCTCACTTCCCAGTCTGAGTTCACCGATTACTAAAACCTTTATTTTGAAAACCATTTTTGCTAGCTTGATACTCTCTCTGGGCAGCTTGACAGCATAGGAGAACTGGGTTCCCTTCCCGGGTCCTCCCTGCGTGGAGTTTGCATGTTCTCCCATTGTCTGCATGGGTTTCCTCTGGGTGCTCTGGTTTCCTCCCACAGTCCAAAGACATGCAGATTAGGTGTGTGCTTGGTATGCGTGTGTGTGTGTGTATGTGTGTGCCCTGAGGTGGGCTGGCACCCTGCCCGGGATTTGTTCCTGCCTTGTGACCTGTGTTGGCTAGGATTGGCTCCAGCAGACCCCTGTGACCCTGTGTTAGGTTATAGCAGGTTGGAAAATGACTGTCTGACTGACCAATACTCTCTCTGTGTCGACTTTTTGCTTTTGAACATATGTGACTTCAATTCTTGTCTCATGTTTTGGTTTTGGTTGTTGTGCTTTTGATCTTCCAGTATTCTACAATATTCTGTCCTTTGGCTCTGTCTTTTCTTCGGGTTACTTAATAAAAATTGGCATGCCACCAGAAAAGCATGACAAATAGTTATAAAGTTGCAGCCTTAAATGCACACTTACACACAAGGCCTAGCTGAAGCATCAATGCCTATCATACTTTGCTTTTATTAGCACTCACATTACACTTTCCATAGATTCTGGAAAAACTGTATTTTTGAGATTCATATAATCAGGAAATAGGCAAACTCTGCTAGTTGTGTGCAATATATAAAGAGGCTTCAAAACAATGATAAGGTTTCATTGAATAATTTGGAATGAAGTGTTAGACTAAAAAGAATAATAGATAATATAGTTTAGCTGATAGATACCAAGGTGAAAAGAATACATAAATATGAATATAGACCATCGAAGAGGAATAAAGGGAAATAAAAAGAGGTTAAAATGAGTTGTAAAATAACTGCATAAAGTGTCAAAAAGGAAACATAAATTGATTTTAATATTGAACTTGATTAGAAATGGCAGTTAAGTTGTCACTGTCTTCTTCTGCTGCATAGCTCTTTCAAAAAAAAAAAATATTTGAACAAGTAGCAGAAGACTAGACTTTCCATAATAGAAACGTGCAAAAAATCATATTGTGATCTACCATGAAAGACTATGAAAGTGAAAACCTGAAATACTGGCTCAGTAGTTGGAGAATATTCACCATGGCTTATGAGGAAGCCACAATACATATCTAGTGCATAGATCTGTTGTTTCACGTATTCATCACAAAATTTGGGTGCTATTTAACCAGTTCCAGTTTAGAGTAGATGTTATTTTACTCATCTGGGCAGCACAGTGTTTCATATCCTGGTTCCTCCCTGTATGGAGTCTGAAATGTTCTGTATGGTCTGCCATGTCTGGGTGCTCTGGTCTCCTCCCACTGTCCAGAGTCATGCAGGTTAGGTGAACTGCCAGCACTAAATTGGCACTGGTGTATATTTGGTGTGTGTGGGTGTGTTAGTCCTATGATGGACTGGTGCCCAGTCCAGGACTATTTTCTGCCTTGCCCTAAACTGGCTGGGATGTGTTTTAGCCCCTGCATGCAATTCTCCTCTGGATTAAGTGGGTTAGAAAATGACATGACATTTTACTCATCTCTCCCATATGAGAAAATGACATTGTTTGTTACACTCAAAGTAGTTTTACTGGCTGCCAAAATGGATAATTCGCAAAGTGTAGCAAATACAAAAACTTTACTTGGATGCTGAAATTAATTTAAATAAAATATCCTTTGGAAGATTTAAGCATCTCTCTATTACATATACTGTATGCTCATGAACATAAATCAATATATCAATAATAACTTGATTACAATACAGCTATACAAAAAGTATTATAAATTACAAGTCTAACATGGCTGTAATTGACATCCTGTGACAAGTAGTGATGAGCAAACTCCACTGTATTTGTTTTGCCTCGAGTCAATAGGGAAGGACTAACTGAACTAGATTTGATTGGATTATAATAGTGCAATCATCTTTAAAGTGTCCCAGAGGGCTACGGAAACATCTGTCAACTATAATGATTCAATTATTTTGGCCAAAAGAGTGACCTGAGCTGTGTGACATCAGTACTAACCACTGTGCCACTGTGAGATCAAAGAAGAAAGAATGCATTCAAAGATGTGCAATAATATATTTTGCCAAAACAAATTAGAAATGCCGAAATCATAATCAAAAGTCAGAAAGATTATTTAGGTCTTGTAAAGGCAGAAAATTCAAAGAGGTGTGTTATGACTGTAACCGCTGGCTTGTTTTATTTTTTGAAGTCACTCCGAAGGCTCTCTCAACTGTTGCCTTGCACTTTTTCTCCTATCAAAAAGATAGAAACGTCTTGTAAATAGTAATAAATGTTTTCTTTTTATTATTATTTCAAAGAGTCTCCTCTGTTTATGGGTGGGGGTGCGTGTCAGGCCCCTTCAATGCAGGGCTCCAAACAGGAAAAAAAATTTGGGAGCCATTGGCTCCTAAACCCAAAATATTTAGGAGCCAAATGCTTTTTTTTGGCAGCCATAATCTCTACCGCATGCCAAATGTGAAATAAACAAATAATATTTACTTGTATTGTTTATTTGTTTCTTCGGTCTACCTCACACTCCTTTCCTTTCTCCTATCTGAGCTATTTGACCTGCCTACTAGTGTCCTCTGCAAGGTCTTATAGATGATAATAATAACAGAAGAATAAATAACACATAAATGTGAACAGTGCAAATGTTTACTAATAAGCAATACTTCAAGTCCAGAGTCTTATACACAACATGTCTAAGGAACACTACAAATACAAACACTGAAAATGTTTTACACATAATAACACAAGAATTAACACAATAACAAACATTATAAACAATAATTTCTGAAATAATCATTTTGCAATGAGTGTACAAATATAACAAAATTAATTACTCTTCAAGTTCACTATCACTAGCCATTACAATGTCAGCATCATTAGGCCAGCCAGTATACTTTGGTCTGCGCTTTTTTTGCTGGCTGACAACCAGCGCTTTACACTGGGCTCTGGGTCAAAAAGTTCAAGTGTAGGGCCCTCTGTACTGATCCTTACCAAGTCTTCCAGTATTTCTACATTTAGGGAGTTGCGTACTTTTGATTTTATTCTGTTTTGTGCTGAAAATCGCACTGAGCTGCAGATATCGGAAGCACCAGCATTATTTCGACTAAGTGAAGCAGATTTTTAAAATCTGTACAGAACGGCTCCTTGCTCAGCATCACTGTCCATAGGTCACCGTAAGTCTTATTCATAAACTGACCCTTCACTAATATTTTCAACGTTAGCCATTCCTTCTGCACAGCTGTGACATCACAGCCATTGTTTGATAAGCGCTCCCTGTACCATTTAACAAGTGTGTCTGTCTCACACTTGCCATAGCTATCAATGTCCTCTGGCCATGCATCATGATAAAACACTGAAAATGACTTGATGATTTCTGATCCCTTTGAATGTCCGTGTAGTGTAACACTTGAAATCATGTTTGCAAACCTGATTTTCAATTCTTTAACAGTAATGTCAACCTGGGGCCTTTCAATTTAACATTTTAGAAGGTTAGGACTGTGTGCCTACTTGCAGCCCTCTCACTCCTGCTTGTTGATGGCCCTTCCTGTTGCACTGAACCTTCAGGCTGAGAACCTATGTGCTGTAAGAATTCCTGCAGCTTCCCTTCTCTCAAAGCATTTTCCTTCAATCCTTTGTTACCACACAGCCCACAATTGCAGCAACTGCCTGAGGATGTATATGAGAATTTTTCTGAAGTATAAGGCTCAGCTGTGAGCCCTTTAAAATAAGGTCATGTAAAAAGTGACAAAAGGCAACAAAAGACAGGCTTTCCATTTGCTGAACAATGTGTTTGGCTCTTCCCTTTATGTCTATGTTTTTGGACATGACTGCAATGTCCTCCATATGATGATGCACAGCAGTGTACTGCCCCTGACCTGTTGCATAGTTTGAATAGAGAAAAACTGAGAGTGCACGAAAAATGTGTGGCAACCAGCAGTTTTTACTGCTGAAGGGTTTCGTACTGTGCATCCTAACTCTGCTCCTATAGCCTTCAGCTCCCGCTTGCTTTTGGGACTGAAATGATATGTTTTCCACACTAGTTGTAGAAGGTCATAAACTTTTTCAATCATTGGCACTGACCTTTGTGTGTTTAGCATTGCCAGTTCCAGCCGATGGGGTAGACAGTGGAAAGACAGAGCATGTTCACCTATCTCTTTTCTGAAAAGTTCCTCTATTCCCCCTGTTGCACCCATGTTCATGCTTGCACCATCTGTTCCAAAAGCACACATTTTATGTACCCACCAATTTGGGTTGGTTGGGTCAGCATTCTGAAGCAGTGATTTAATGGTGTTTTGAATCCCTTCTGCATGACCATAATCAATCTCAGCCAAACCTACTAGATGAGTCTTAGGTGTTCCATCAGATACATTCCTACAGTATGTGATGACATTGTCTTTCCCTGGGACATCTGTTCCACAATCAGTTATAACAGAGATGTAGTTTACCTTTAAAGCTTCTTCCAGCACATTACTTTTTAATTCATCCACAATGCAACCTACAAACTCTGCACATGCTGTATCATTATCATATGTTTTTGACACATCCATGCCATTCTTCTTCATCAGCTGAATTTGAGATTTAAACTTTGTGAACGGTATCTCTTCCAGTGCAATCATATATGCTACATTGAATTTTATTTTTAATTCTTTCATCTCATTTTCTGTCACTTTCTCACAAGCACGTTGCACTGCCTTTGCTATGTGGGTGTCACGAAGAGCAGACCTAGCTATCACACAGTCTCTGGCATTCTTGTGTTTCTTACTCTCACCATGCTTTTTCACAGTTTCCTTTTTAAAATGGCTTGTACCACAAATTAATTCTGTTTGACCAGCAATTTCTTGTCCGGCTTGTGCACAAAAGCTGCAATACATCTTTCCCTTGTGATACTGTAACCAAGCGAACTCCTGTAACCAAGCCACTTTAAACTGTGTTCCAGGCATCGGAGCCGCGGGCGCAGAAGATTTTGCTAACGGGATGGAGTTGTCATCCTTTAATAACTGTACATTTCTGGACACCGGTGGCTGTACCTCAGATAACCCACTGACTGAATTATCTTTGGTTCGTTCAGAAGTAGACAAGGCAGGATTTGGACGAGTGGGCATTGAGAAAAAGTCAGAAATTTTTAATTTGCCCATTTTGCGTGTTACATGGAAACTTAGAACATTTTGCGTGTTATGTGGAAAGTTAGGACGGAATTTGAGAAGTAGTCGTGGCCCGATTCTCTTCTATTTCATATCCCTATCCGCAGCAGTTAGCGAGATGACGTTTGAAGCAGAGTGGGCGTGTCAGATGATGCCTCACTTCTGTTTGGCTTTAATCATGTGATAGTGTAATAGGAAAGGCAGACGCGGGCTGAGAGTGTTCGCACATAATTAAAAGCCGCTTCTGCTGCTTTAAATTTAAAACTTTTCTTAGTTTGAGGGAGAGCGGCGACTGGACTGAAAAAACTAGTCGCAAAATAGAAAATCAAGTTGCATTGGCGACCATTTTAGTCGCCATCTGAAGTCCTGCAATGTTTGTTTTTACTCTCCAAGTGGCTAATTATGCATGCATAGGGCACACACCTTCTTCTTTTATACTGATGTGAAACTCAAAGTTTGACTTGCACATTTGGTTACAATGGAGATAACTCGTTATTTGTGCTATATATGTTGCATAAAAATACAAGTCTGTAAAAAGCTGATATGAATACTGATGCTATACTAGTTCACCAGCTGCCTTAGCACTTTTGGTTTCCATGATGTCTGCATGTTCTGTTTACATCCTCATGAGTTTTCTCTGCTAACCCCGAGTTTCTCCCAGTGTTGAAATTTGCAGTGTGTCAGCCAGTAGACTAGTGGTACTAACTGTGAGCGCGATCATGTGTTCTTCATAGTGCCAACCACTGTGCGATTGTGCCTCCTTGAGATCAAAGAAGAAAGATTGAGATGCACAACCTTCGTAACCAGTAAGCCATCCTATGCTTCATCAAAACAAAGAGAAAGTGCACAATCAGAGTCTAAAGTCAGAAATAATGAGATTTTTAAAATCAGGAAATTCAAAGAAACAATCACCAAAGAGAATACTTTTTTAATCTTATTTCAATGGGTTTTTTAAGTCTTATTCTATACGATAGATCGTCTGCTAAACCCAGGTAACTCAAAGGAATGCCCCCTAAGTACTTCCAGTAAAACCTGTGAGGCTATCGCAGTATTTTTCAATCAAAAAATGAATGATATTAGAAATAACATACAGTAGTACATCTCCCCAACACTAAGGATCCTCCTAAACCCCAGCATTCTGTTATAAACAAATTAAACTCTCACTAGGATAGATTTACCTGATTTACAAAAAATAATATCTCAATTAAAACCCTCTACCTGCGTCCTTGACCCGATACCAACAAATTATTTCAAAGAAGTATCGGGCGTGCAAATTGATAATGTCCTTGACATAGTAAATTCGTCATTAGATACAGGGGTCTTCCCAGACTGTCTTATGACTGCTGCAGTTAAACCCCTACTTAAGAAACATAATCTTGACCCCTCAGCTCTTGAAAATTTTAGACCCTGACTTTCTTAAGTAAAGTTCTGGAGAAGGCAGTCATTATGCAGTTAAATGACCACCTAAATAAACATGCTATTCTTGATAAATTTCAGTCAGGTTTTAGAACAAATCACAGCACAGAAACTGCACTCGTTAAAGTAGTAAATGATTTGCGGGTGAATGCAGACAGAGACCATTTATCTGTTCTCATCCTCTTAGATCTGAGTGCTGCATTTGACACCATTGATCATAATATTCTTAGAAATTGCCTTAGTAAATAGGTGGGCCTCTCTGGCACAGTCTTAAATTGGTTTGAATCCTACCTGACAGGGAGAAAATTCTTTGTTAGTTGTGGTAATTACAACACAAAGACACATGATATCCTATATGGTGTTCCACAAGGCTCTATCCTGGGTCCGCTGTTCTTATTCTCAATCTACATGCTTCCATTAGGTCAGATTATCTCAGGGCACAACGTGAGCTACCACAGCTATGCTGATGACACACAGCTGTACTTATCAATAGCTCCTGATGACCCTGATTCTCTTGATTCACTAACAGAATGTCTGACTTGTATCTCAGAATGGATGAATAGTAACTTTCTCAAGTTAAATAAAGAGAAAACTGAAATCTTAGTGATTGGCAATAATGGATACAATGAGGCTATTAGAAATAAACTGGATACATTAGGATTAAAAGTCAAGACGGAGGTAAAAAGCTTAGGGGTAATTGTTGACTGTAATCTGAATTTTAAATCGCATATTAATCAGATCACTAGGACAGCATTTTTTCACTTAAGAAACATAGCAAAAGAGGACTGTTTCATTTATGTTAGGTAGAATGCCCAGAGGGGACTGGGCAGTCTAATGGTCTGGAATCCCTACAGATTTTACTTTTTTCTCCAGCCGTCTGGAGTTTTTTTTTTGTTTTTTCTGTCCACCCTGGCCATTGGACCTTACTCTTATTCTATGTTAATTAATGTTGTCTTATTTTAATTTCTTATTTTGTCTTTTATTTTTCTTTTCTTCATTATGTAAATCACTTTGAGCTACTTTTTGTATGAAACTGTGCTATATAAATAAATGTTGTTGTTGTTGTTTAACTGTCCCAAAGGACTAGGGAAGCATCTCCCAACTAAGCTGGACCGATTATTTCAGCTAAAATGGTGATTTGAGCTGTGAGGCAGCAGTGTCAACCACTGCACCTTCATTCCTTCTTGAGATAAATTTAACTGAATTTAATATCAGGAGCAGGTAGCATGCATTCAAGGAGACATGGACCCCACAAGTCTGGTGTACATAAGATTTACAAAAAAACAGAAGAAGAGTGATAGACAAGGAACCAATCTAGTCCCTGGAATCAGCATTATGCAGCAGGACATCAGTGCTGATCCAAGACTCATTCATTTTTATAAAGGTCAGTCTGTCCATAGAATCTGAGGACAACCAGGTCCTCTTGTCTGTGACCACACCGCTTATAGCACTGAAAGCCTGCTTAGACAGTAAGATGGAAGCCGGTCAACACAGCACTTTCGGCGCATACTGAGCAAGCTCCAGGCTTAAGTCCAGGCTCATCACCCAAAAATCAGTGCGAACCTCATATAGTCACTCACTGTACAGTCCAGTCCCTGGTGGCTGCTGCTGCTGCCAATGACAGCTCTTTGATGGACATATGGAGAGGTAGCAGGGGAGTTAGGGTGGGAGTATGCCTCAAGCACCTTCGTGTAAGGACAGAATGGAGGTGGCACATCTTCCATTCCTGCTGGCTGGGCTCAATAAACTCCCCAATTTTGGCTTTGTACCAGGGGTCTAGTATGGTGGCCACCAAGTAATCATCCTTTTTTTTTTATAGCTTTCATCCTCCTAAGGCATTGCTGTATATTAGCAGCCATGTTGTAAATGAGCCCCCTGCCCACCACTTAATGACTGTCTTCTTCTTCCTCCTTCGTGTATCACACACACACTGTCAGCAATAGGCACTGCCCTCTGTGCATTCTCATCCTCCAGCTGTGAGCCCCATGCCACCTCCTCTTCCACATGTAGTGACCCCGCTCTGCCGGTCTACCTACTGGCCATTTCTTCTTCATCCTCTGCACCCTTTTCCACCTCAAGCAGGCCATCTAGTGTCCTGTCCAGCAGGAACACTAGTGGGAGCTCATCATTCCAGCCAGCATTTTCCTTGCTGTCACACTTAGTGGGCTACTCGAAAAGTAGCCAGGACCTTGTAGAGCTGCCTCATCTGCTGCCACTGGTCCCCAGTAAAATGTCCAAGTGGCAGTGCTTAGACCCTGGCACCTTGCTCCACCAGGCAGTGCTTTACTGCCCTGCACTGTTCCCACAGCCACTCCACCATGTACAGTATGGAGTTCTGTTGTGTTGCTGCATCACAAACCAACTTGTGGGGTCAGGTGGTTCTGCTTTTGCATTTTTGCAAGCAACGCGCTGGTCTTAGGTAAGTGATGAAAATGGCTGCAGACCCACTATGCCTTGCCCGGAAGCTTGCCCAAACCCGGGTAAGTTCAAGGTTGAGCACATGAGCAAAACATGGCATGTGAGTCAATTTGCCGAGTCGCAGGGTAACCAGGAGGTTGGTGACATAGTCTGACACCACACTGCCCGTCTGCAGCTGTCTGGGGCTCATCCACCTCAGGATCTGTCCCTCGAAGGCAGCCAGGATTGCAGGCCCACTATGGCTCCTCTCACCCAGACACACCATCTACGCAGCACTGCATGGCACTGGCTGTGCAGCGCCATAGCATAGCTGCGAGGGAGTTTGATGGATGGCTGAGCGCAGCTTGTGTATTGGTTGGAGGCAGCTATGCAGTTGGTGGAAGTGCCAAAGGAGAGGAGTTAGTCTGGTCTCCTCCTGATGGTACCACCAACTTTAATGGTGCCCCCCTAATGGCACCCTCCCCAGCCACTAGATGGGTGACCCAATGGGCAGTAAATGATATGTGCCATCACTGCCCATGTCTGCTTGTCCACGTGCTGGCAGTAAAGTGGACTCTTCTGCCCACAGCGCAATCAAGTGAAAGATCTACATTCTGTGCTATGTGCTGGTGGAAGGCTGGGACAGCCTTTCTGGCAAAATAATGAGGCCTTTTACACTTCAGCACTCAGGTGATGGTAGACTGCTGCTGTACCATAATAGAATGGATAGAGGAGGGCATAGAAGAATAAAAGCTGCACACTGGCCACCTTTGCGTATAAGCTTCTGCAGTTAAGAATTGGCAGACTTTGAGACAAGAGGTGCGGCGGAGTAGGAGCGGGCAAACACATACTGAAGATGAACTGGTGGAGGCTCCCAGCCCTGACCTATACTTACCTGATTCTGATTCTGCAGCAGTGCCTGTGGTGGTTCCTCATATGGTTGATGAGGGGGGGTAGCACCCATAAGAGATACCAGGCTGCCCCCTGCATACCTTCTGCCAGCAGAGGTTGCCGACTGCAGTGGCATGATCCTCTGTCAATTTTCTAAATTAGGCTCAAAAAATCAACGTACACGGCAACATCATGAATCTTGGTGTCTGCCGCTGGCTACCAGTGGCACTGTCTACCAAGACAGGAAAGCGACTAGCACTGGGCTCTGTGGTGCCCCTGCACCCCCCTCTTTGCCTCTGATACTGGTGTCTCTCCACCTTCTATGACTGGGTAGGTGGGACTCTTCATGGGGGACCTGTTAAGGATCTGGAGCCATGGCCACAGCGTGTTGGCTGTAGAGAGTTGCTTTGGCTGCACAGCTTCTTGCTGCTACCACTGGCCATCTCCGCAAGACTGACAGGTATTGTCGCAGGTGGCTGAGAGGATGTGGATGGGTTGGTGGTACCACACCCTCAATCAACTCCACGGCCACAGCCATGACCGGGCCACCTTTCTCCTGCCTCCTTGGGAATTGAATAGTTTTTTTTTTTATATAAAATACACAAACACAAAAAACAACTAGGGTTTTTTTTTGGTCCCTCAGTGCTGCAAAGAAAGGCACCCCGCCAACACACTCATGTGCACCCCTTTAACAACAACAGATGTGATTGGAACATAACCATGAAGAAAATACAAGAAATGTCCACAAACTAGAAATAACCTTAAAAAAAAACTTGGACATCAGCACTGAACACCTAAGAAAAATGAAATCCCAATTGCCCTTTAATTTATTTCTTTCTCTCTCTCTCTCACTCACTCTTATCTCTACCACTAGCTAAGTCCTACAACCTCCTTGTCATGTAAATGTTCAGAATTATATTTGCGGGGGGCTGTGCCATCCAATGTTGGCTTTTACAGCTCCAGGGGATGTTTAGCTGGCCTCACAAAGCATTATTGGATGCTGGGAAGAAAAAGTTCTCCTAAACCGGCCAAATTATCAGTAAATAATTTGATGAACAAGGGCAAATGCAAACACAGCAAATTCACTGCAAATAACGCTTTGGTGATATTCGCCGATTAACTCTAGTGACAAGTGAACAAGATGGAAAGTCATCGAGTACCAGAAAGTATTAATGTGCTCATCTAAAATGGCCAGAAGAAACACTAGGAAGTTGCACTGGTGCCATGTATTGCTTGGCTGCACTATAAAAACCTAAATATAAACTGTAATGGTGAAAGAATGACTCTATAAATATGTAAAGTAGATACTGAAGGCAAGAGAAAGGGCATACAACTCTCTAAATATGAAGCTCAATGATTTGTGGCTTCATATTTAAAGAACAGTTTCTAAGGGAAGAATTGAGAGATTGTTGCTGAAATAAATACAAGTTTGAGATACTGAATTGAAAATGAAAATGACTGAGATGTTCAAAACAATGAAAGTTATGTTGCTTATAAACTGTTCAAAAATACAGAAAAACAAGATTGACAAATTTTTCCCTGGAATGAGAAAATGCCTTCAGGCTGAACAATAACTGCACTGCCTAAAACTAACAGACCAGGGAAAGTAGTAGAGAAGAGACCAGCAGCCAGGTGGCTAGTCATTACAAATGGCATCAAGGCTGTGCAGCAAGTAGAGATTAATGAAAAATTTTACAGTGACTGGTCTAGCCCAATAGTGCAAGTACCAAAGGAAAATGGTTCATTGGCTTCTACACTGATAGTAGGATGGGTTAGCGAATTCATAGATGAACTAATGGAAATGAATAGAAACATTTTACAGTATAGTGTTAACCCCCTAAATCTCACCAACAAATTTAAGCAAGGGCCATTTAAAGCTGAGGTATGAGTGAATTGGATTTTTACATTCCTGGTTGGAAAATTTCTACATGTGGTGTTTCACTGGTTATTTGAAATCTTTGATTGACATCTCTGAAGCATCATTGAAACTGTGCAGCTACTTAGTCATAGCATAACTTGGAAAGCACATATGCTCCAGCAATATAAATATGTCTTATGGTTAACCCAGTAAAAATGAAAATGTAATTCTTTGGCAAAGAATCAGTGTAACCCTAGGAAACCAAAATTGTTAGGTCAGGTTTTAGCTTCCCACACATGGAGGCTACGTTCACATTATTTTTTAATTTTAATTTTTTTGCACAGATTGGAGTTGCCTATGTTGACAGCTCACATTCATAAGTACAAATGAGCTTTATGTAACAGTAATGTGAACGAATCTGTCTTCACAAACAGCACACATGAACAAATTGATCTGCATCACCACCAAAAAAAAACATCACATTTGTGGGATTACTTAAAATCAACAAAATGAACAATCTAGTAGCTACTGTAGTTTATTCATTGAATTATGCTCAGGGGGATGGCACACAGTTTGTCAGCTGTACATGAGTAGGTTGAGAAGGCAAAAAAAGCCAGTTGGCCAGGTTTTTGCTGTTTTCACAGCTATTGCTTACACTACTACACCAACAGATGTCTGGGTACAAGAAAGGAGCCTGCAATGGTGGGGTCGTGAGTGTTGTCAGAGCTGTGGCTCTCCTCCATTGTTGTTTTGCTGCACGGCTGGTGCTGCCTGATGATGGCAGCTCTCATCCCATAAATACAGGCCATAAAAACACGATTTCCAATCTGATTGTTCTCATTCATGTCACATGGCCACAAATTGGATACAAATCTGATCTATTACCACGTATGCATGTGACTCAAATCTGATTTGAAAACATTGGATTTCTGTGTCCATGCAAGTCCTGAAAACATCAGATTTGTGTCACATTAAGTCACAAAATTGGGGTTGAGTCACTTTAACTTGGTAACGTGAACATAGCCTTTTACAACTTTTGAGATATGGCACAGAATCTAAGGTATCATGTGATGAAGTGAATAGCACTTGAAGGTTGACTTTTTAATCATGTACAGGTAAATGTGGCATTTGTCCCTAGGCCAATTTGCCCTTTTCACTCTTCTGGGTTTTTTTTCTGGGATGCATTGTTGACAGGTAACCTCTCTTCTAGTTATTCAAATCAATAGCAGAATTGTGAAAAAAGAGCTCCTTTAGTGTCCAAACCATGTTCAAATTTTAAGCAAAAATATTCTTACCTGAGCTTCAACAGCTTTCTCACTGATGAAAACATTGTGAAGAAAATGGATCCAAGAAATCTAAAGAGATAATGGACCAGATTTTTTATATACCATAGCAGCACTTATATTTGCAGCCAGCAGTTTAAATCTAATGAGTATATAAACTTAACAAACTGCCCTATGATGTATGTGGTGCCCTTTTAACAGGAACAAATTTGGTGTCATAGGAATTGGAATTGGTTTGTGAAAAGGCAAAGACTAATCTCAGAGTTGACATCTCTGCTGATGGAAGACAGCACAGCAGGCCCCTCATAACTACACAATGGCACCTGCTCTGTAGATCAGTATATACAACTTAATGTTGGATCCTGGATAAAAAACAAGATCCAAGCCTTTAATGATCTCTTGTGCACAGCAATCAGCAGCGTGTCTGTTTGCGGAGAGAGTGTTGACCTTGTTGAGAGGTTTACTTACCTTGGCAGCGACATTCATGTCTCTGGTGAATCTTCCTATGAAGTCAGTAGACAGATTGGAAGAGTATGGGGGGGTCATCAGGTCATTAGAAAGGGATGCATGGTGCTCCCAGTATCTTTGTAAAAGGATGAATCTCCAAGTTTTTAGAGTTCTGGGGCCTCATGCATAACGCCGTGCGTAGAATTCGCATTATAACATGACGTAAGCACAAAAGCTGAAATGTGCTTACGCACAGAAAATTCCAGATGCAGCAATCTGTGCGTACTCCAACTTCCGCGTTCTTCCGTTCCATAAATCCTGGTCAGCGTGAAAAGTAACGCTCGTGCACGCACCTGCTGTCCCGCCCCAATTCCTCCCAGAATTATGCCTCTTTGAATATGCAAATCAATATAAATAGCCCTTAAGCTCAGCCTTCTGTAAAAAGACAATGGGAAAAGCACAGGGGAAAATATAAGAATTTCAGCGAATACCAAGTGGAGGCAAAGGAAAAACATACTATTTGTTGATTTAAACAGTGGTATAATCAACAAAAGGAAGCTGATCGAGTGGCATAGCGAGTTGGAGAAACTCGAAAGCTCAAGTTCACAAAGTCACACAGTGGCAAAATAAAAAAGAAGTCACATATCAAAGTCGCTGTGAAAAGGCGAGTTGTAGCCCACCATCTGAGCTTATTAGGGTACAGACAAAAAAAAATAAAAACACAGTGGGGAAAAAAGCACGAAATGTCAACTTTATTCTCAAAATTTCCACTTTAATCATGTAGTTTGTTTTGTCATTAAAGTAGAACATCATAAACTTCATCTTAAATTCATTTAATTTACTAGTTTCTCAAATTCCATCGTAACTAAAGTAGCAAGTTAAATGCTTTGTTTTGTATTTGATATTCAATGTGCTCTATATGTTTTTGAATCACTACGTGCTTCTGTTCTTTCTCTTTCTCCGACAGGACACAGAATCCATTACATTTGCGATATTACAGCTGTCTGAATAATTGAAATACTGAGATGTATACGTGATATCATTTTCATGATGATTAGAATGAAAGCATGTTATTAAATTTGGGAACATGATGGCGCAGTGATTGTTCATGTCTTACACAAGATGCTGCTGCGCCATGCGCGACCTTCGATGAAATAATTTATTTTATCAGTACTCTCTTTCAAACGTACTAACCTGCAATTCCTGTCCTTACTTTTCTTTCCTCAAATACCTAATCGTCATACAATCAGCTCAGTAATAGATGTTAAGCCATCTGTAAGCTTACAACGATGATTCTTCAAAACTTTTAAGGAACATTGAAATATCTTCATAGTACGTGTTTAATTATTCTATCCATCTATCCTTCCAGTGTCGCGCCAGCCTTAGCAAATATACAGCGCGCAAGGGAGGAACAATATGTTAACTTGCTAGCACTGCGGCACCGTGCCCTCACATGTGTAATTATTAACAATACAGATTATTTAAATGAAGTTAAAGTGTTATCAGTATAATATAATCAGCATATTTTGCTGCATTTTATCTTAAAAATGATATCGTCATCATATGTAAATACGCGCAGGTTGTGCAATATTATAACTGTAGTGCAAGTTTACAGTGGGGTGATTGTACTTATAAGTACAAACAGTTCTACAAGGAGCAATTGATTGAGTGTGTTTATAGTTCTTGTGATGAAACTGTTTCTGAACCACGAAGTCCGTACAGGAAAGGCTTTGCAACGCTTTGCCATGGCTTTGGCAGCGTGTGCTTGATGCTGTATAATGATGATTCTCTTTCCGATCAGCTGCTGCTGTGATTCCCCACTCAGATACAGTGATATAAATACTCCGAGTGGTGCAGTGAGAGTAATATGGAAAAAGATGATCCGCTGTAGCAACCCTTAAAGGGAGCAGCTAAAAGAAGAAGAAGATGGTGCTGTGAGAGTAACAACACTAAAGCAGTTATGGTATTTGGAATACTATGGCAATTCCATGGGCCATTATATTATTAAAGGTAATCTACAATCAGATGCATTACACTAATAAACAGTATGAGGTTAGTTTCAGTGTATTTATAAAGCCGCGTCAGAAATGTGGTTCTAAGAAATAAAGGATAACCACACAGGAACAGTAGCACTGCTTTGACGCTGGGTGCCGCCAGTCTGCAAAACCGAGCGGAGAACTTGCATACGACAGGGTATGAGGTACCATGGAAAAGTGCGTGGCTTTACACCAAGTGTAGGTGTTATACATCACGATTTGAACGTGGAAACATTCTTATGCAACATTTCTGTGTGTACTCACCGTTTATGCATGAGGCCCCTGGTGCTTCCTGTTTTGCTATATGGTTGTGAGACATGGATGCTATCCAGTGTCCTGAGATGAAGACTGGACTCCTTTGGTACTGTGTCTCTTCACTAATCTTCTTGGGTATCGCTGGTTTGACTTTCTTTTAAACGAGAGGTTGCTCGCGGGGTCCTAAACGAGACACATTAATTGCATTGTGAGGGATGTGGACACTTTTTCTCTAGTGTCGTTTCTCATGACTGAAGACAGAGAGATATAATTAAAGTTAGTAAAAAATCTTTTATTAATACACACCAGGCAAAGGTAAGAATGACAGAGAAGCACAGTCCTAGGACACCTGCCCTTTTTCTGCCCCGAGAAGTCGGTGTCCTAAATCTTTTATAGGGCAAAGCTTTGTCTTATGACTTTAGTTGCACAAGAATTTCGAGACATTACATCTTTACAACAATTTGCTTGGATCAACATTTTTAAAGTTCATCAGTTGATTTTAAAGTTCATCAGTTGGTCACTTGTGTTTTTTGTCTGTTAGGTAAAAACAGGAAGTTGCACTTGCACTAGACATTTTGCTTAGCACGCACTTCAGTTCTGATCATTAATTCCTATTTTCCAATCTCATACTTCGGTATCTGTATTTTTCTATTTCACAGGGAGCATCAATAACACCTGGCTGAGGCAGATAGATGGTCATTTCCTTAGGATGGGACTGGATGGCATGTTGCCTGGGGGGTTGCCAACCAGGATCCCATGGTGTTTCACCATGTGGTGGGTGTTGCAAAGTGCTATAGCGTTGCATGTTCCCCAACCTGATGTGACTTTAATGTAACTGCAATGTCATTATATTAATTTAGTTTTTTATGACTAATATGAATTACAGGTTTAACAGTAGAATTCCTGAATTCTATGAAAAAAACATAATCCCAGCCCACTTTAAATTTCTTTGCACCTCTTCATCAGCGTCTTTTGTTTTGCAAATGTGTCGATCACCACAAACAGCCTGCTAACCTGCCTGCTTTACTTGAAAACTAACAGCATGAGATCTGGGGGGGTGGTGATTTTGTTGTAGCATGACCGTGACTAAGAGAATAAAACTGAAAAAATAAGTTAACTTTTACAAGTACCATACATTTACACTGAATGTTACAGATTAAAATCAAATGTATGTTTTTATTATACATGTATAATAGTAACTAACAAAATACCCGTGCTTCGCAGTGGAGAAGTAGTGTGTTAAATAAGTTATGAAAAAGAAAAGGAAACATTTTAAAAATAACGTAACATGATTGTCAATGTAATTGCTTTGTCACTGTTATGAGTGTTGCTGTCATCAAGGATTTAATTATCATTATTTCTTTCAATCAGGTTCATATTTGGAGGACGTGTTGTGTTCAAGTTATATTCCATGTTTGTCAACCGTTGTAAAGATAACAGGTTTCATTCATTGAAGTGTTCACTATCCAAATCGCAACTCGTGAATCTAAGATGTTTAACAGGCATTCCCGGTATTAAGTTGTGGAGTGTGCCTGTGAGCCTGTGAGTATTTAGCGACAGCATCTCTATGAACTTGTGGATTTGCCTGCGAGTATTTAGCGACAGCGTCTCTATGAACTTGTGGATTTGCCTGTGAGTATTTAGCGACAGCGTGTCTATTAACTTGTGGATTTTTCTGCAAGTATTTGGCGGCAGCATCACAAAGTTGTTTTCGTCTAGCTGCATCAGAAGATGTACCACGATGTCTGACACGCCTCATTTTTACTCTTTTCTCACAGCTTGGATTGCTGTTGTCATAATCGGTTTGAGTTTCATGGTTTGTTTCAATTACGTTAGTATTTGCAGGACTTGTGTTGAAGTGACATTCGGCATCTGTCAAGCGTTGTAAGCATACAACCCGCTTCATCGATAACTTCACATCCAGCTTTTGAGAGTTGAAACATTCATAAACATCAAAGTGTCCACTACTCAAATCGTCACCTGTGAATCTAAGATGTTTAAGAGCTTTTGGTGGTTCTCCAAAGGTGTAAAATATTTGGCCATTTCGGTAGACTTGAAAGCAACAACCGAACAATTCAGCAGCAGCCATCAACTCACATGCAGAAGAATAGGTGAAGGGCTTAAGCATTTTACTCTTATAGTGCCCCTGTTTAGTATAATTATCTCCTGTACCGTCATCAGTCCACACCTTGAACCTGTCCCAGTCATTCAATACATAAGAAAATGTTCCTCCGGATATCAAGATTGAGCCTGATATGGCCAAGCAATATGTAACACAGAGAATGTAAAAGGCCAGCGGCATTTCCGGGCATGGAAACCACTTGATAAGTGACAGTTCTTTGATCGATGGTGATCACCTCAAAAGACATATCACTAACCAAATTGCTACTCGTAAATCTAAGATGTTTAACAGGCATTCCCGGCATTAACTTGTGGATTTACCTGCGAATATTTAGCGGCAGCGTGTCTATGAACTTGTGGATTTGCCTGCGAGTATTTAGCGGCAGCGTTTCTATTAAGTTGTGGATTTGCCTGCGAGCATTTAGCGACAGCGTGTCTGTTAACTTGTGGATTTTTCTGTGAGTATTTAGCGATCAGCAGGAAGACGTGAATACCGGAGCGAAGCAAAGAAGGGAATGAAGAGACCGGAGGGACAGACGGCCTTATATGGGCAGGTAGTCAATTAAGTGGGAGGCATAGGGATGGGGGACCTAATATAGGCAGGTATCCAACTACATGGGAGGCGTGGTGATGGGGGATGCAACGCCGCCTCACACGGCGACCGAGCTGCAGGTTATGGACGTATATATGTACGCAAGTATGATTCAATTATGACCATTACGCATAGAATTTCGAAATTACACCTGCTTAACTTTTGTAAGTAACCTGTAAGGAAGGAGCCCGCCAAATTTCAGCCTTCTACCTACATGGGAAGTTGGAGAATTAGTGATGAGTGAGTCAGTCAGTCAGTGAGAGCTTTGCCTTTTATTCGTATAGATACAAATTGCAGCTCACTACTCAAAAAGGTAACCGGTGGACCTGGTGGGAATTGAACTCGCAACCTCTTGATTACTAGTTGTTACCACTGCACCACCCAAGCAGTCATAGCAACAGTGTACCCTAAGCCAACTTCTTTTTCTTTGGTCATACTCTTGAATAAAGCACACTTGTTTTGTTATATGTGTACCTTTTGTAAAAGTGTTTATTTGATATTTGGACGTCAGTCTTCACACATTATACACTTCATGCCTACATTTTGTCAATTATTACTAAGATATGAAAAACATTTCTTTTTTAGTTATGTGCTTAACAATTCTTGCCTTGCATTTCATCCTAAATTTACACAGATCGTTGTAGACACAGAACACACATGAAATGTATGTCTTCCAAATGTCGATATATTATTTACCCACTACAACTCCAGGCATCTCACATACAGATAAACAGACTTTAGCTCTGAGAATCTTCTTTATGACTTGAGCTACGTCGGGTTTGTAGCAAGCTGCTTTCTGCTCATGTTGATTGACACATTTACAAAACAAAAGATACTGATGGAGAGGTGCGAAGGAATTTATAGTGGGCCAGGATTACAAGTTTTTTCGTGGGATTCTGGGATTGTAGTGTTAAATGCTGTGTGTCCATACCTTTTTTGTCAAGAACATATGACAAACTGGAAAAAAAACTTTTGAAAACAAAAAGAAGATAAACGCTCAATAGATCAAATACAGGTATTTTTTAAGGTTACAGACAACTTACTTTCTTTATTCTGTATTGAAAAATATTGGCCTCTGTCAAATAGCTAATGTTAAATATATATAAAAAAACAAACAGGTTAGCTGAAGCTGTTAGCATACTGACATAGGAAAGTAAAAAAAACTTACCATGAAACTATTATAGTCCAGTTTTTTGCTTTTGTTGTGTAGTGTTTACAGCAATATTTATTATATTGTAAAAATCAGTTATTTGAAGTGAAAGTAGAGAAATTGAATAAACATGACACTTGCTGGCTTACTAACAGCAAGTAGATTTAACTGTGGATGCATTGCTTCCAAATTTTGTGAAAAGTGCTAATCAGTTAGATCTCTTTATATTTTGAAGGAAATCACTAAAATAACAGTAAAAATAACAAAGGTGTATTATAATAATATACCATTAATGCTCTGTTTGGTTGTTTATCCTTCATTAGACTAAGAATTAAAATGAATCTGCTAATTGCGCACAGTTTATATGATGCCCAAGAGCAAAGTACATATTTTTCCCACCTTGCACTGCAAAGGAGTCAATATGGTATTTGAAATAATACTTTGAATAATACTTGGCATACATTAGTATGTAGGCTAGTTGCCTGACAGATAGAAATGTCAAAGAAATACATAAATTTGGAGAGACAGTGTAGAAACGGGTATAAAATAAAAGATAAAGACTTAAGACGCTATTAAACAGCTAAGCTAAGCTTATCTATAGTTTAAGCAGCGTACGACTCTTCATGAGTCAAATTCTGATTTCAATGTTTTTATTTATTGGTTAAAAAGATACTTTTACCAGCAAATTTCAACTATATATTTATTTAAAACCAATGTTAACCCATTTAAACATACAGCAATTAATATTGAATTTAATAAGTTGTCCAACATAATGAGTTATCAAAAATGGATGTTACCCTAAGCCTCAGGACCAGTTCAGTGCTAATTCATTTATCTGATCCCACTGTTGCTAAGCTTAACTGTTTGGTCCTTTTTGTGTTAAATGTTTTGAGGTATATTGACTGCACATAATTGTTAATCAATGTTCCTGTTTAGCTAAAACATCCTATTTTTTTCAGGATCTTGAAAGAAATTTGAGCTTTATTCCACTAGATGGCTGCTTGCTAAAACATTAACATTCATATTTTTGTCTTAGATGAACATACTCTTTGTACTTTCAGCAATCAGCCATTGAGGCAACCTGGCCATTCAATTTATTCAATACATTCCACCAACAACAGATCTGATTCAAATTAACAAGACACAGATTACTCAAGGAAGATTTTCAGGGAAAAGTTAACAACTAAATAGGTTTATTGGATGGTAGCCACAAATAAACTAATGTACTTTCATAGGTAAAAGTCAACATTTTTGTATTGACAAAGATATAGTCAGAAACTAATAGCTGAGTAAAACAGATTTTCAAGATGTGATGTTCAAGTTGTCATAAACAAATATGAAGAACCCGAGCAAAATGAAAATGCAGTGAAAAACCCAAAAAGCTTTCTGCATCTGATGAAGCACTTGCTTAGTCATTTGGCTCTGAAGTACCTCTTTCACCTGTGCAAAGAAGTCTTATAAGAAATGGTGGTGCAGGGTATGCTGCAGCTAAGAAATTAGTCTTGTGGAGTAAAGCATAGGGTGACAACTAGTGGTTGAAAGACTAACAAAGCAATGAATTCTCATTTGAATTTTGATTTCACAAAGGTACCATAATGTTAAGTGCTGATGATGCTTTTCTACAACCTTCTGTGACGCACAATGGCACTTCTGTCATGGTCTGGAGGTGTATTTGAGGCAACTGTATAGGGAATCTGGTCAAAATGAATGGATTGATGATTACTGATAAATAAAAACAACAGGCTCTTTTTTCTTAGAAGGCTGGGTTCCTTTAATGTGAGTAGTGACATCATTCACATATTTTACAGCCCTGCGATGGCCAGCGTAATTTTCTACAGTGTGGTGTGCTGGACACGTAACATCATTTTCGGAGAGGGCCACTGAATCAACAGACTTATTAAAAGGGCATGTAAAGTTAAGGGATGCACTCTGGACTCCCTGAGGGTAGAAGAAGAGGAGAGAATGAAAACAAAACTGAGTGCTATTATGAATAATGCTGCACATTTTCTTTCAGTTTTTCTAAAACTGAGATTTTCAGGTAATGAATTATTCAGCATAAATGTGTCAAGAAATGGTACTGGAACTCCTTTATACCAATAGCAACATGTCTACATAATGCCTCACTGTGACTGGATCTGCCAAGTCGGATTTTTCCTTTGTTTTTACATTTTCTTTTTAGTCATTCTCACCTGACCTCAATATGTGCGTCTTGGGAACTGCAGGTCTGACATTGTGTGCAGCAATACAGGGGCACCGCAGGGGACTGTACTTTCTCCGGTCCTGTTCAATCTATATACATCAGACTTCCAATATGACTCGGAGTCCTGCCACGTGCAAAAGTTCGCTGATGACACTGCTATTGTGGGCTGCATCAGGAGTGGGCAGGAGGAGGAGTACAGAAAGTTAATCAAAGACTTTGTTAAATGGTGTGACTCAAACCACTTACACCTTAACACCAGCAAGACCAAGGAGCTAGTGGTGGATTTTAGGAGGCCCAGGCCCCTCATGGACCCTGTGATCATCAAAGGTGACTGTGTGCAGAGGGTGCAGACCTATAAATATCTGGGAGTGCAGCTGGATGACAAATTGGACTGGACTGCCAATACTGATGCTCTATGTAAGAAAGCTCAGAGCAGACTATACTTTCTGAGAAGGTTGGCATCCTTTAACATCTGCAGTAAGATGCTGCAGATGTTCTACCAGACGGTTGTGGCGAGTGCCCTCTTCTACGCGGTGGTGTGCTGGGGTGGCAGCATAAAGATGAAAGACGCCTCACGCCTGGACAAACTTGTTAAGAAGGCAGGCTCCATTGTAGGATTAAAGTTGGACAGTTTAACATCTGTGGCAGAGCGACGGGCATTAAGCAAACTCCTGTCAATCATGAAGAATCCACTGCATCCACTTAACAGGATCATCTCCAGGCAGAGGAGTAGCTTCAGTGACAGACTTTTGTCACTGTCCTGTTCCACTGACAGACTGAGGAGATCGTTCCTCCCCCACACTATGTGACTCTTCAATTCCACTCGGGGGAGTAAATGCGAACATTAATTTTATTTTAATTCTTTTCATTTTTATTACTATTTAATTTAATATTGTTTCTTTGTATCAGTATACTGCTGCTGGATTATGTGAATTTCCCCTTGGGATTAATAAAGTATCTATCTATCTATCTATCTATCTATCTATCTATCTATCTATCTATCTATCTATCTATCTGTGTACTGTATATAAAGTTTCATGCTGCATGTTAGTGCAAAATCTAATACATGCAAGGAACACTCTGTAAACCTCTATGATAAAATTGTATTGAGGCGTAGATCAGGGTAAGAGTATAAACTCATTTCTAAAGCTTTGAGGGTTTCCTGGATCATATTGGTCTTGATAATTGTGCAAATCAAAGTTTTTTTTTTACTACAAGTTCTCTTCCTGAGTAACCAGGCAAGACATTTATGATTCCATAAATTCATTCTTGCAGCTTCTCTTACATTTGGAATTCCTTTTAGAACACCTCAAAAGAACCGCTTCCACTGCTATGGTCTTTACAACTATTTCCTCTTCTGGTGCTCTGAATTGTTTCCATCCATCCATCCATTATCCAACCCGTTATATCCTAACTACAGTGTCACGGGTGTCTGCTGGAGCCAATCCCAGCCAACTCAGGGTGCAAGGCAGGAAACAAACCCCGGGCAGGACGCCAACCCACCGCGTGTGCTTGTCTGTGAGTGCACATTCAATTGCAGATGCGTCCACAAATGTACTGTACTTCACAGACATAATTCTATCTAACGGAGTTTGAGAAGATTTGCCAGGAAGAATAAACTGCCCAAAATCCAGCTGTGCAAAGCTAGAAGAGACTTAACCACAAAGACTCAAAGATGTAACTGCTGCCAAAGAGGCTTCTAAAAAGTACTGAATTAAATGTCTGAATACTATGAATGAGAGATTTCAGTTTTTGAAACATATTTTCATTTGTCATTATGGGGTATTGTGTGTAGTCTGATGAGCAAAATGGCAAATTAATATATTTAAAGTTAAATCTACAACATAATAAAATGTGTAGTAAGAATAATGTCTGAATAGTTTTTGAATCCATTATGAGTATGTATATTGTGGACACCAGGCTTTGTGCAGCTACCCAAACACACATTTATTCAGCTGTGGGAAACGCTTTTGCCTCACTTCCCACCTATGTAGCACAATACCAAAAGCAGAGTGACTACAGAGATTTTCTTCTTTCTTTCTCTTCTGTCTCTTGTCCACCTCCACTACTCCTCTCAGAAGCTTTGTCTTCCACCTCCTGACACTGGCTCTCCAACCGGAGTGAGGCAGCCCCTTTTATAGAGCACCCAGAAGTGCTCCAAGTGTTCCACAGTCTGGTTCCGACCGCACTTCCGAGTGAGGCAGCAGCCTTGCAGAAGAGGGCTTGGCCATTGTCCATGTGTCCCCATGGCGGTGGCCATGGGCCCCAGCAAGATTGGGTTTCCATGCTCCAAACCCATGGCACCATAGTAATCTGGGGGGCTCAATATTGTCCTGGGGGTGGCTCCTTGCCCTGGTCCCTCCCTTAAAAAGGTATCCCTGCTGGGTATAAGTCCCGGCTGTTCATTACATTACATATACAATATGTAGGTTCTCACATTAACATCAAACTGCTGTAAAGCACCAGATTTACTTCTCTCTTTAAGACTATTGTCATTTTAGCTGTGTCCTTACTTATCTGCTTATAAACTTGTTCAAGGATGTATTTTATATCCCAGCAAGGTAAACATAACGTAAAAGCCATAAATCAGTTCATTTGCATGGTTTTTCACCAGTGCTGAATGTTTTAGTAGATGAATCAATATTCGTCTCCTGTGTCTAGATTTATTAAACTTGAAACACTACCCAAGCAATTAAGCCCTGAATCTTTAATATGTTATCTTGCATTTTGTTGGAAATATCTTTGAGAGAGAGACTATGTTGTTCCATCTGCCCAAGACTGCAAAATATGTGCAGTGTTAAAAAGTTCCAAATAAGACAAATATATAAAAACTAGACATTAAGCCCGTTACAATAATGGGCACTGGAACAGTAGTGCATAAACATTAGTAGGAACAGTCTGTATTAAATGGCAAGGGACCTTGACCTCATTCTGTTTCTTGTCTTAATTTTTTTTTGTCAAAAATATTTTTGCAAGAAGCCTAAAGTAAAATAATAATAAAAATAAAATAGAAACGTATATGACAATACAGTAAGTATAAATAATATTGCCTTAGTGTAAAACTTTGTAACAATCTGTAAGACACAATATCTGAAGAAGATATTTAGGAAAAGTTTTCTATTTTTTTACCTCATGAAATGTTTCTAGAACATTTTATTACAGACAACATTTCTTGTAAATATTCTGTCTGAGTTTGGCAATAGTTTGCCTTGATCAGGGCCATCTACAACCTTGACAACAACATCTGGAAAACCTCTAACTCTTGATAATGCAACATATAACTGACCGTGGCTGAATACTGGTTCTGGCAAGTAAATGCCAACTTTTTCTAAGGTTTGCTCTTCTGAGTCTTTCTCTTTTAATATTTTTCTGACGGTCATTTTCTTTTTCTTCAATCAGTCTATTTGCTCGTATTTTACTTTGGCTTTCAGCCTTTCTTTTGTTGATGTTTACTTGTTAAGCTGACCGTTCTTCCAGGAGATTTTGCTTATATAGGATTTGATTGTCTGTGTCTTTTGTCCTACTTGATGTGTCCTTTTTTTTGGGTGGCATGTTGTTAGTATACGTCTGCAATATTTTCTCTTACAGTAATACTGGCTTGTATGTGTCTGTAATATGCGTCACTGTATTGTGTGTCTTTAATTTTCTCTCGCAGTAATACTGGTTTGTATTTCCATAAAATGCCTGTAATTTTCTCTGACAGTAATACTGGCTTTGTTGTCTGTAATATGACTTTAATTTTCTGTCACAACATTGGGCAATCAGCAGAGTGTCCCCAGCAACTGATGTAATGTGTGGCGTGTAGCTGATAATCGTGCCCGTGGCGTCTCCTCAGCAAGTACTGTTTAGTTCCCCAGCAAGTATTTTAATCTGTGCTGGCGTGCAGCTGATTACTGTATGTGTGGCGTCTCCCCAGCAACGGATTTTATGTGCGTGGCCGCGACTACCCAATCAGCACTCTCCCCAGCAATGTTGTCCTTTATTTCTTTCTTACGGCGCGGCCCGCGCATGCACACTTCACCAGAAGACACACACACACGGACACCTGGACGCACACAGGGGTTTTATTAAAGAGGATAGTGACTTTAATTGACTAAATTACTTTAATGTTATGTATGAACAAAGTTAGTTTAAGAAAGTACAAAATAAAAGAAATACATTATAAACCATAATAATGTACAGCACCTTATTATGCAAGTCATCGCTTAACTGTCCAAAAATCCCATCGTCATGTTCCTTTCAGGAAGCCATTACCCAACTTACCTCCTGTTTCTAGACTGATTGTGTTCAGAATATGATGATCCATATAAAAGCATAAACAATTTTTTGTTTGAATGCTACTGGACATTTGCTTGAATTGCTAATGTACATTAGTGGCAGAGGTGAAGTAAATAAGTCCTGGAAAAATCATGATTAGAATTTAAATGAAAAGTTTGAATTTGTAAACCCTCCACACATGTCAATAATATTTTATAGTGAAAACCAGAAATTATTTGGTAAAAAAATTTTTGGTAAATGTGCAAACCAAGATCACGAATAAGAACCAGAGAAACTTTATAAACAAGGCAGCCACTGCTGAGTAAATTGACTGGCAGCACACAGAGACATAGGCCACCTGTAAGAAGAGGCAGACTATAAATACTTATAAAGACACAGAACAGCTATCTCCTAGGTGGTAATGTTAGAACAAGAAATGCAGTAGTGTGGAGAAACTCAGGGATGAGGACTGAAGCCATTTAGCTGGCTATGCCAGGATGAGGAAATTGTAAATTTAATAAGGACCAACACACAAAAAGAAAAGAGATGAAGCATTTGTTATGTTAGTAAGCAGCTTTGACAAAAAGACACCACCAACAAGACACCAAGCACTAGATCTCCAGCCCATCGATAGCATGCAACTGCCAAAAAAAAAGTTGTGTAACTAGCACTGTTGAGAAGGATGACTATATCTCAAAAGCAAGAAAGGCCATAAACAGATTGGAAAGCTCAGTACACCATCTAACAAATCCAAGGAGACAAAAGCCTCTCAGGGAATGATGGACGACAACATATAGGAACAAATGGGTTCTTAGCAGATAATCTTTCATGGTAAAACACAACACAACAAAGAACAGAAGACAAACAAGATATCTAAATAAAATAAGAAAATGTCAAGTCAAGTCAAGTTGGGGAGCATGCCACACCCACCACATGACGAAACAGCTCGGGATCCCGGTTGGCAACCCCCCAGTCACGGTCCAGTCACATCCTCTGGAAATGTCCCTCTATCTGCCGCAGTCAGATGTTACATGGGTGACCCCTAAGCCTTGTCCAGCCACTCGAGTCCACCAAAAATAAGGATCCTGTTAGCTGAATCACCTTCGGGGAAACGTGCCACTTGGCCATAGTGCTGTACTGACACTCCCTCACAATGCAGGTAATGTGCCTCATTCAGAACTCCATGACCAATCGCTCATTCAATATAAAGTCAAACCAACAGTAACCAAGGATTTTCCAGAGAGACACAGTACCAAAGGATTCTAAAAACTTAGACCTTCGTCCTTTTGATATCAGAAGTGCCACACACCCCTTTCCAGTGACCTCATGACCCCCCATGCTCTCCCAATCCATCTACTGACTTCATAGGAATAGTCACCAGAGACATGAATGTCACTGCCGATTTAAGTAAACCTCTCAACAAGGTCGACACTCTCTCCGCAAACAGACACACTGCCAATGGCTGTGCCCAAGAGGTCATTAAAGGCCTGGATCTATAAAATAAAAACAAAGCACAAAAAATACTGAAATGCGTAAAAAGAAAAGGCTTCCAAACCCCTCCCCTAAATCGTGATCACCAGTTCTACAATAGTAATAACTAAAGGGATTGTGGTTTTTACTGTTGCCATTGGAAACTAGGCCCGTGAATCAGAATCAATCATGTGAAGTTTCATAGATTTTTACACATCTCTTCAGACCATACTTATGATATCACGTTTGATCATTAGATTCACCCAACAAACAAGATTATTGACAAGCTTTGAGAGGTGATTTCAAATACATTGGCTTTCTTGACTATTTCCTGCTCACTGGCAAGGATCTGACTCTCAACAGTCACTCATTCCTAATAGACTAAAAACAGGAACCATAACAAAAAACATACTTTAGCTACGGACTACAGTTAGTTCATGAATATGTCAAAGGAATCCAAGATTGATACATCTTAGTCTTTCTGGCACATCTGGTCAAATAACATTCACTTTACCTGCATCACATACTGTTTGTCTCATTTTTGAAATACCTACTGTTTGCTTAGCTCATCGCAATAAAGCTAAATTATATCCATTTGTTAAAAAATTGTCACACTTTTTAAAAATATTTAAAATATAAAATAAACTTAAACTTGTTACAACACCTTATTCCACCAAGCTCCGCCCATTCCTCTGATGATATACTGCTCCAGCTCTATTGTTCTGTGTTCATTCTACAGTAGCCCTTTGGATATTTTCTTCTGTTGTTGGCAGATTTCGACCACAGACAAGAGAAGATCAGATTCATGACAAATCTCATTACATTTCTAGCTGAGCAGAAGCAACTTTATAAAATGGCCAATCAAGCATGCTGTTAATTGGCAGTTATTACCTAATTGAACATGATTGAGCACATTACATTTAGTTTATGAAAATATGTATCCCAGAGCTGAAAAAATCTGTTCATGTGAAAATGATCTGAACTTTAAAAAGCTGGAATGAGAGACAAATTACATAGCAGTAAACCACAAATAAAAAAAAATGAAACAGCTTAAAGCATCATAAAAAAGTTTGTTGAAATCATCAAGTATATAAAATGCCAAATGAACACATTTTTTCAATAATATATTAAAAAAAACACATAAAATATATATTTTTTTGTCACAAAAAAAAACCAAAGCCACTTCACTTATCATATATCATTTATTTAATCTGCTTATTCTGTTTCAGCATTGTATTAAGGGAAATGCTGAATGGGATACCAGCCCACTACAGGTATACTAACAATAATAAGAAAGTCAATCACCGAAGCAACCCAGAGTTTCATTATACAAAGCCAAGAACAATGGTGTTATTGTTTCTTTTTAAAACTAAATCTCTCTAGGGTACTCCTGTAGATTTTAGATGTTCCTCTTCTCCTCATTAGTCAACAATAATAAATGTGTAGACTATTGGGTTGATGGAGTACACCAGATATTTAATGACAAGCATTGATAACAGGCTGACTTTTGATTACAATACAGAACAAATCTGTAAGGAGTGATAAAAATATGTATTCTTTCTAAAAAGCCCAATTGTTTAAAAAGTAGACAAAACTGTAAAGACAATTTTAAGAAATCTTTTATTGAATCTGCTGTCACATTTGAGAACCTCAGTATTAAGTATTAACCTTAGTACTGAGAAGAAAAACAGAACAACATTGTTAAAATTAGCAGAACAATGAACAATTTGCACTGAGCTGTATCATAGGTCCTCCTACTTGAAGAGGAACCTTAGGGGTTGGTGGCAGGATTGGCACGCCAGCCATCGTAAAAAAAACTCATACTTTTCCATTCCAGCAAACTAGTGTGGTGCTCAGCTGTCACTCATTGCACGACTGCAGTTGGTTTCTAATTTGGGATCGTGAGGTGGTTTGTTGTGTGGTGGGTGCGGCAACATGCTGTAGCAGTGCAGTGTCCAAACTCTCTCTCTCTGTATATCACAAACAGGTTAAAAAGTGTGCCAACTCGACTGTATCAAATGGAAGGTATCTTCTACTTATGAAGTTGTTGCCATCAGGCTGCAGATTTAGGTTCACAAATGTTAAGAGTAACCAATTTAAGAACTCTCATTCCCAAAGCTATAAGCATTTTAAATTCGAATAGTTCTTGGGGTCCTGCTGTATCCTTCCTTATTTTTGTGGGGTTTTAGAGTTTATTTTTTATATAAATCTTATGGGTGTGTGTACTGATTCAAACAATGGATGTCCAATCTTTGATCGAAAGGTCTCAGCAAATTGCATTTCAAAAATGATTACAAGTGTTTTACCTTGCTATCAGATCACCTAACATGAAAGGTACCAACAGTGGAGAAGTGTGTTAGGGGTCTGTTGCAGTGCAGGTTTTAATCATAAAATTAGTGTGGCTTTTCTCAGGCTTGTGTGTGAAGGAGCGCTCCTCTGCAAAGTTGTGTGGCCGTTGTGTGGGTGTTTAATTAGGAGATAAGCTGATTACTTGATACATGCTGACACGATCAGCTCAGCTGTTCTCCATTGACATTTCAAGGGTTGTCAGGTTGAGCACCTACATCCACAAGGTATAAAAGGAGCATGGGAGAGAAGAAAGAGGATAAAAATTGAAAGAAGGATGGAGGTAAAAGCAAGTGGAAAACACTGAGCATGAAGGAGAATGTCAGAATCAAGGCAGAGCTGGTATATTGAAGAGGAGGCTTGGCAGTTGAGGAAGGAGGCTCATGTGAAGCTGTGGCACTCTGGCACAGGGTCGCTCCTGATCACTCTGAGGGGTCCCACAGATGCTGTCAGTGTGCAAGGCTATGCTTGTTAGTGTGTGACTCCAGCAGCTGAGGAGACCTAAGTGTGAGCAGATAAGAGAGAGTGATGTGGACAGATGTTCTGGGGCACGCATTTTCATTAGTGTCTTTATTAAAAAGAAAAGAAAAAAACAAGCATAGATAGAACACAAGGCATACTGAAATTTTGTTTTCAGTTTTTCACAGAACAGAAAATGTTACAGGGACAATCATAATTATCACTTAAGCTCAAGGCATTTTCTCTGGGATTATAAGCTAAGTAAAGAAAAAGTATTAAAAAAAAACTAGATTTCTGCTGCGTGTTCCATTTTCCCCAGCATGCACTCCACTTATGTTCAGCATGACAAGATTTCAGATTAGCTGCAAAAGTCTTATTGATCTCAGTTTTACAACCATTTTGGTATTACTTACTAAATTATAGACATTGTCAAGATTGCCAGATGCAACTATTATTATTATAAAAATTACAGATTGGAAACAGGATTTAAAATTGGCAAGGGTCAAAATATGCAAACTGTTTTACAGAGGGGCTATCTAGCTGTCTAATATGGATCAGAAAGGCTAAGATCTCCTTATGTATGAGTCCTTTAACGAAAATAGAGAAAATGGACAATATGATATCACATGCAAGACATCAAATAACATGACAAAGTCATGAATGACCTTCAGTTAGGAATTTATGTGTGATTTTTGACGGCTTATTCAAATTCGAAATAAACAGGTAAACTCTGCAGTTAAGTGAATTTTTTTCCAGCTGAGACTAAGGTAAAGGACTTTCTTTTCTTTACTGATTTTGAAAAGGCCATTCATGTTTTTATAACATCACACTTGGACTATTGCAACTCTTTGAATGTAGGTATTGATCAGGAATCAATACAATGTCTGCAACTGGTCCAGAACGCCGCTGCTTGCCTATTGACATGCTCTCACAAGAGTGACCACATTTTACCAATATTGACCTTGCTCCATTAGCTTCTGATTCTCTACAGAAATGATCTTAAAATCTTGTTACTTGTTTTTAAATGTTTGAAAGAAATGCCCCCCTCCTTACCTTTTGGAACTCCTTTATGTTTACACAATGCTAACATTGCCAGATGCTCTTAGTGATGCCAAGTTCAAGGCTGAAGCAAAGGGTGAAATTGGGCTTTTGTGGTGGCCATTTCCTCACTTTGGAATAGCTTAGCTTATTATATTAGGTCTGCCCCGACATTACATACTTTTAGGTCATCATTAAAGACTTGCTTCTTTTCGTTGGCCTTTGATTCTGTAAGAAGTTAAACATTATATTTTGCATAAGTTGGTGCAAGTATATTCGTGATTAAAAGTGTATATGTGCACGAGTGTATGGGTATTTTAAGCATATCTTTTATGTATGGTTTGTCATGATTGTGGTTTTGTTATGTGTATAAATATTTTAACCATTTCTTTTAGCTTATCTTCCAAAATTCAGTTTAGTCTGTTTTAAATGTACTTTATGAATAAGATTTGACTTGACTTAACAAACCTGTGAAAAGGGCGAATGTCTTACAGTTTTTCTCAGTTGTTTTGGTGCATTTCTTACAAAAGAACTGCAGTTCTCAAAACTGCTCGTTCAATTCCCACAACCTTTAGTCAGTTGTGCACATCATAACAGCAATTTCTGGGTGTTTTCGTCATTTTGCAATTGCTTTAGTTCACTCTGGCAGATGCTTATGTGCAATTCTCAGCTATATTATGCATCAGCGGTTGCTTATGTCATGATGATCAAAATGCATTGTGTAGCCCTCTTTTGCATAGTCTTACACTCCAGACAAACTTGTCATTTTTTCATTGTGTAAGTCATTGCAGTCAAAAGTGTTCAACAAGATATCAATGGCTGTCAAGTGTATTTTATAGATTTCTACAAAACATTTTTGGTTTGTATTCACAATACTAATGATTCCTGCAAAACCTTACAGTAAATTGCTCTCAGGTGACACATTATTCGGGGCAGGTGTGAGATCAAGCAACTAATCACTGAGCAGTCCCCTAAAATTGCTCCTGAACCTGCAGCTGGCAACCATATAAAGACAAGGCACAATGCAGCGTGGAAGCACATCAAGGAAGGACAACCTGAAATTGGAAGAACAGCAAGGAATTGAACAGAGCCAACAGCCCTGACCAAGAAGAGTAAGGTTGTGTGGTGTAAAGAGACAAAACAGAAGAGGTAGAAGAGGTTCAACATATAGGTCAGTTTCTGATGAAATAAGGGCCACAGTTGTGGACCATATTATAAATCATGGCCTTTCAATGGCTGAAGCAGGTCAAAGGGTGCAGCCAAATTTGGGGAGAACAACCATATCCTCGATTGTTCAGACATTTCGCAGAGAGAACAGGTGTGTAAATCAACGATTTTACTCTGTATTTGTGTGTATTACTTTATAATGTTACAGTATGTCATATACACTAACCTAAAGGATTATTAGGAACACCTGTTCAATTTCTCATTAATGCAATTATCTAATCAACCAATCACATGGCAGTTTCTTCAATGCATTTAGGGGTGTGGTCCTGGTCAAGACAATCTCCTGAACTCCAAACTGAATGTCAGAATGGGAAAGAAAGGTGATTTAAGCAATTTTGAGCGTGGCATGGTTGTTGGTGCCAGACGGGCCGGTCTGAGTATTTCACAATCTGCTCAGTTACTGGGATTTTTACGCACAACCATTTCTAGGGTTTACAAAGAATGGTGTGAAAAGGGAAAAACATCCAGTATGAGGCAGTCCTGTGGGCGAAAATGCCTTGTTGATGCTAAAGGTCAGAGGACAATGGGCCGACTGATTCAAGCTGATAGAAGAGCAACTTTGACTGAAACAACCACTCGTTACAACCGAGGTATGCAGCAAAGCATTTGTGAAGCCACAACACGCACAACCTTGAGACGGATGGGCTACAACAGCAGAAGACCCCACCGGGTACCACTCATCTCCAATACAAATAGGAAAAAGAAGCTACAATTTGCACGAGCTCACCAAAATTGGACAGTTGAAGACTGGAAAAATGTTGCCTGGTCTGATGAGTCTCAATTTCTGTTGAGACATTCAAATGGTAGAGTCAGAATTTGGCGTAAACAGAATAAGAACATGGATCCATCATGCCTTGTTACCACTGTGCAGGCTGGTGGTGGTGGTGTAATGGTGTGGGGGATGTTTTCTTGGCACACTTTAGGTCCCTTAGTGCCAATTGGGCATCGTTTAAATGCCACGGGCTACCTGAGCATTGTTTTTGACCATGTCCATCCCTTCATGACCACCATGTACCCATTCTCTGATGGCTACTTCCAGCAGGATAATGCACCATGTCACATAGCTCGAATCATTTCAAATTGGTTTCTTGAGCATGACAATGAGTTCACTGTACTAAAATGGCCCCCACAGTCACCAGATCTCAACCCAATAGAACATCTTTGGGATGTGGTGGAACGGGAGCTTCGTGCCCTGGATGTGCATCCCACAAATCTCCATCAACTGCAAGATGCTATCCTATCAATATGGGCCAACATTTCTAAAGAATGCTTTCAGCACCTTGTTGAATCAATGCCACGTAGAATTAAGGCAGTTCTGAAGGCGAAAGGGGGTCAAACACCGTATTAGTGTGGTGTTCCTAATAATCCTTTAGGTGAGTGTATTTACAATAGTCCACACTAGACAATATGTATGTTACTGTTGTCCATTCAGTGTTGTATTTTTACTGTGATACATAGGACTTCAAGACTTCCTGGAAGAGGTGGAAGGGGGCCTATTTGCACTCCTCGACAGGAAGAGGCTATTTGTGCTATGGTCATAGCAAATAATAACATAAGACTCAAGGAAATACAAACTGCCATTGTTGCTGACAACGATGTCTTTTAGAATGTCCAGTCTGTCAGCATCTCAACTATTGACAGAGTGCTGAGGAGAAACCAAATGAGTATGAAGCAGTTATACAATGTACCATTTTAAAGGAATAGTGAAGTGAAGGAACGTTGGTACCAGTATGTGCAGGTAAGACTGAACATGTGCAGTAATACTGTAACTGTAATCTACTGTACAGCAAATAGTCCAGCATTGTATATCGACATGCAGTACAGTTGATTTCACCTTGACACATTTGCTACCGCTGTGAAAGCAACATGAATATGTTAGATTTGACTTTATTGTCTACAAAATGAAAATGCATTTTACATCAAACTTACTGTAGTATCTTGTTTGATACAGTGTATAATGGACCTGGAATCAAGTGAACCACCACATATTTTCATATACATGGATGAGGCTGTCTTCAACTTGGCCAAAGGAAGAAGATGTGGGCGTAATCTGATTGGACAGAGAGCTACTGTTGATGTGCCAGGCCAGCGGGGTGGGAACATCACTATGTGTGCGGCTATTTCGGACAATGGAGTCCACACTCATATTCCTCTTGTGGGGCCATACAACACCCAACATCTGCTGACCTTCTTGAACACCCTCTACAGGCATCTCATTCCTGAAGAGGAGATTGGTCAAGAAAATGTACGACAGTATGTGATCATTTGTGATAATGTGAGTTTCCATCACTCCAACCTAATCAGACAATGGTTTGCCAACCACCCCAGGATGCTGATGGAATCCCTACCTCCATATTCCCCATTCCTCAACCCAACTGAGGAGTTCTCAGATTAGAGTTGGAAGGTATATGAGCGTAACCCACATACACAAATGGCACTGCTTGCTACCATGGAAGCTGCGTGTGCGGATATAACAGCAGACGCCTGCAGAGGCTGGATAAGACATTCTAGGAGGTTCTTTCCACGCTGCATTGCAAAGGAAGGTATCTGTTGTGATGTGGATGAGAACATGTGGCCCAATATACAGGATCACCAACAATTGTAGAGAGCATTTAGAGTTTCAGTATGTATATATTGTTTTCGATGTTGTATTTTTTTTTCCCTTCATTTCATATGTTATGCATAAAGTATTGAAATGCATTTTTTGTCACCATATACCTGTGCAATCAATAAAATATTCTTCTTGAATCAATCTCCCGCAATCGGTGTTTTGTATTTTTGTTTCCTGCCCTTGTCATTCAGATGTTTTGTGCATCAGAAAATGTTTAGATTGTGCCAATTTTATATTGAAAACATGACTTTACATTTTGGGTGTCATGTCCGTGGATGATGATTCATGGACTTGGTATTTTGATGGCACTGACATATTCAGCGATGTAAATACATGATGTTTTGCAATTTGTGTTTTGAGAAATGCACTCGCTGTTATGCAAATGTTAAGTCTGTTGTGAGAAATGCACCAAAGCAACTGAGAAAAACTGTAATATATCCAAATCAAGAGCAGTAGTCACCTGGGGCCTCATGTATAGACGGTGTGTATGCAAAAATGTTGCATAAGCCCATTTCCATGCTCACATCGCGATGTATAAAACCTAAACTTGGCGTAAAGCCATGCACATTTTCATGCCAGTTAAATGCTTGGCATATGCAAGTTCTCCGCTCGGTTTTGCAAACTGCTGGCACCCAATGTCAAAGCAGTGCTTTTGTTCCAGTGTGGGTTCCCTTTTTTTTTTTTAGATCCACATCCTTGATGCGGCTTTATCAAATACACTAAAATTAACCGCATATTGTTTATTAGTTTAAGGCATCTGATTGCAATTAACCTGTAACAATATAATGGTCCACAGAATGGCCAAACTATTCTAAATACCATAGCTGCTTAGTGTTGTTATTCTCACTGCACCTTCTTCTTCATTTTTCAGCTCCTCCCGTAAGGAGTTTCCACAGCGGATCATCTTTTTCCATATTACTCTCACTGCACCACTGAGTATTTATATCTGTATCTGAGTGTGGAATCACAGCTCTACAGCAGCTGATCAGAAAGAGAATTATCGGTATTAGCATCTAGCATGCGCCGCCTCAGCCATGCTGCCTAATTGAATTGCGCACATACGGCAAATGCTTCAGAGCCTTTTCTGTACGGACCTTGCGGTTCAGAAACAGTTTCATCCCAAGAACTATAAACACAATCAATCAGTCAATCAAGTGGTTCTTGTAGAACTGTTTTTACCTATAAGTACAATTAGCTCACTGTAAACTTGCGATACAGTTATAATATTGCACAACCTGCACCACTTTATTAATCGCATATTTACATATGATGACAATATCATTTTTAAGATGAAATGCAGCAAAATATGTTTATTACATTATACAGATAAAATTTTTAGATTATTTAAATAATTTATATTTTTAAAAATTAAAGATGTGAGGACAAGGTGTTGCAGTGCTAGCAAGGAGTTGGCGCCCTGTTCAGGGATTGTTCCTGCCTCGCGCTGCATTTTTGCTGGTGCTGGTGTGACACTAGATGGATAGACGGATAGAATAATTAAAGTATGTACAGTAATACCTCGTTTATCGTGGGAGATATGTTCCAAGGCCGGCCGCAATAACTGAATTTCCGCGAAGTAGGGACACCATATTTATTTAATTATTTAACGTTTATTTGGACGTTTTTAAACCCTCCCTATACTTTACAACCCACCCTTTACTCTATTAATAACAGGGACAACTGTTAAGCAATGTGAAATCGGTAGACAAGTTTACAGTTACTGTATAGCGAAGTACATGTACCTATATATGACGTGATGATGGTGATGAATATGCTGTGCAGTAAAAATGATGACGATGAAGGTGATGATGACTTTTACTGCGCAGCCGATGACTGTATTTTACGTTTCTTCAGACGGCGGTGCCATTTCCTGGGGCACCTCTTCCACGGTTTCCGAAGGTGTATCCTTAGTAGTAGTAATAGGAACTGGCTCTTTTTTGCGAGGCTGCAAAAACATTGTAATCGGCAGTTGCTGCTGCCTCTTCTTTTTCCAGTCAAAGAGCAGCTTGTAGACGGTCATGACGTCGTCGACCTTGTTGCAAAATTGGACCGATCGAACCATATCATCTTCCCATTCCTGTGACCGCTTTTGCAGATCCTTAGCCAGTCTGCAGCCACAGCTGCGAACATTCTCCCTTCCTTCAACATATCCAGAAGATTCACCTTCTCTGCGATCGTCATCATTCTTCGTTGGCGTTTAGGCTCAGCAGCAGCCTTGGAAGAGGGAGCACGTTTGGGAGCCATTGCAGGGGGTGAAAATTGAAGCGAAGTTCAACACAAAGAAACCATAAAAAAATCCCACACAGTACAGTGTAAAGTAAACTGCTCGGCAAGAAAGCTTGAAACGAAATGGCCGTGACAGAGAGACAAGGAGAGGTGCTGTAGGATCTGGGCATCAGTCAAAGCACCTATCACGGGCCCGATTAGAAACCGGGAAGCTGTGATTTGTCGTCTCCCTCCCATGTACCAATCACAGCCCGTGTTACAACGCACTTAGTCACCGAACTTATTTTGTTGTTCTTAGACTAGGAAATACTACTACTACATTTAAAAACCTGTGAAGTCGTGAATCCGTGAAAAGTGAACCGCGAAGTAGCGAGGGATTACTGTACTATGAAGATAGTTCAATGTTCCTTAAAAGTTTTGAAGAATCAGCATTCTAAGCTTACAGATGGCTTAAAGTCTATTACTGAGCTGGTTGTGTGGTGATTGGGTATTTGGAGAAAGAAAAGGAAGGAATGGAACTGGAGGTTAGTACGTTTGAAAGAGATAGTACTGCTGCAATAAATGATTTACCGAAAGGTCGCACATGGCACAGCAAGCATTTTGCATGAGGCAGGAATAATCTCTGGATGGGCGCCAGTTAATCACTATCACTGTGCCACTGTGTTCCCACATTTAATAATGCTTCAATTGATATGATATGAATACTGAAATGATATCAAGTATACATCTCTGTATTTGAATTATTCAGAGAACTGTAATATCACGAATGTAATAGATTCTGTGTCCTCTCGGAGGAAGAGCCCATTTAAGAAGCATGTAGTGTTTCCCCCATGCTTTTGGCATTGCCTTTTCACAAAACTCTGAGTTGAAGGGCTATTTATATTGATTTGCATATTCAAAGAGGTGTAATTCTGGGAGAAGTTTGGGGAGTGGCAGCAGGCACGTGCACATGTGTTACTTTTTACTCTGACCGGGATTTATGGAGCAGAAGAACATGGAAGTTGACAAATGCACAGATTTATGAATCTGGATTTTTTTGTGTGTACGCACATTTCCGCTTTTGTCCTTACGCCATGTTTTAGTGTGAATTCTACACACAGCATTATGTATGAGGCACCTGGCCTTTAGAGCAGAAACAAATGATCAGTTTTTTAAGTTAAATTATTAAAAAGAACAGCAAAACAATCAGAAATGGTGTGCTAAAAAGGCAACCCAAAACAAAGAAATCCAGCCTGGAATCCAATTCTTAACTTAAAAACAGAGGAAAAATCAGAAACCAGGAAATGCAATTATAATGTGAACTCCACAACTCACCATGTTTTGGAGGACCTGACTCTTTACCTTGAATAAATAGGCAAGAGCGATCCTCCAGCTGATTGTCATGGTTGTTCCCATCCCCTAATACTCTATTTTACGGGAACAAGGCACATAACTAAACATAAATATATTAACACAAAAATAAAAATAATATTCAATAAATACTTATTAAACAAATTTATTTTCAAAACATAACACACAAAAGAACCAAGAATTTTTCAGCATTAAAACATACTATATCAGACACAACAACAATATTAAATTGAAGAAAAATGTACTTGATAATGAAAAAAAAAAAAAAACAGGAAGAATTAATAAAGAAAAAAACCGAGAAAGTACACAAAAATAGTCTTACATAAGTAATAAACCTGACATTTGACACACAATTTAAAGCATGGTGGGCTTTTGCAGTGCTTGTGGCATTACATGACAACGATGTATTGTAACATTGTGGTACTGGCCCATAACATTTTTTTTTTTCTTAAGTTATAAATACATGTATTCTGTTTAATACCATTGCTTATATCACCCCAAGTGAAGAATAGCCTTATAATCCAAAGAGAAAAGGATAAACATAGAAGCAGGGTATAAGGAGATATAATAAGTACACAGGAGAAACAAAAATTGTTGCAGCTGTTAATAAGCACCATACAGAAACAGAACCTTTCCCAAGATTTATGTGGACTTGACCCTAAAATGGTATACTAACCTCAGTGCACTTTATGTACATATGTAGTACACTGCAATGGTCTGGTGCCTTGTACACGGTTTGTTCCTGCCTTGCACACAATGTTAGCTGGGATAGGCTCCAGCAAACACCCACGACACTGTTCAGGACTAAGCGGGTTAGAAAATAACCGACTGCCTGTGTAGTACACACAAAATTTATACATGATTATGTTTTTAGCCCAAGATTCCACCATTTTGTGTTTTCTGCACTGCAAAATACATCACAATATAGGCAGACAATGAGAAAGTCTAAACTACAGGCTCATTCTTCTACAGCAGTTTTATTTATCTTTCAGATTTTAAGCAAACCACCACTTTAAAATAGCAATGTAAACCCTAGAATATACAGATTAACAAATTCTATATGATATGATACAGAGTGTGTACTGTAATCCCTCCTCGATCGTGGGGGTTGAGTTCCAGTCCCCCCCGCGATAGGTGAAAATCCGCGAAGTAGAAACCATATGTTTGTATGGTTATTTTTATATATTTTAAGCCCTTATAAACTCTCCCACACTGTTAACATTATTAGAGCCCTCTAGACATGAAATAACACCCTTTAGTCAAAAGTTTAAACTGTGCTCCATGACAAGACTGAGATGGCAGTTCTTTCTCACAATTAAAACAATGCAAACATATCTTCTCTTCAATGGAGCGCCTTCAGGAGCAGAGAATGTCAGAGAGAGCGCTCGCTAAGAAAAGCAAACAATCAAAAAATCAATACGTGCTTTTAAGTATGCAGAAGCACCGCGATAAAGCGGCATTTTGTATATGAGCGTCCGTATCTTCTAGGCAAACAGCCTCTGTGCAAACAGCCCCTCTGCTCAAACCCCCTCCGTCAGGCAGAGAGAGTGAGAGAGACAGAGAAAATGCAAACAATCAAGCACCGCCCGGGAAGCATATCTTGTATCATTGAGGAGCTTTAGTTAATATGTAATACATTCTCTGATTGGGTAGCTTCTAAGCCATCCGCCAATAGCGTCCCTTGTATGAAATCAACTGGGAAAACAAACTGAGGAAGCATGTACCATAAATTAAAAGACCCATTGTCCGCAAAAAGCCGCGAACCAGCAAAAAATCTGTGATATATATTTAGATGTGCTTACATTTAAAATCCGCGATAGAGTGAAGCCGCGAAAGTCGAAGCGCGATATAGCGAGGGATTACTGTATACAACTGGCTCAAAACTTAACTGGCATTGGGTGTGGTGATGTATGATACAGTTGTGTATTTTAGTTCCACTTACTGTAATGATTTGAACATACTGTAAAGTAGCAAGTAAAATATTTTAATATAGATATTTATATAATTGTATGTGCCTATAAATAAAAAATACCATAATTACATAGCTAATTTGCATTTTTCAATACATTTCTTTTTAGAAAAATTTAAAAGTATTTTTAAATTTATTTTATTATTTTGTTACAGGACTGGTGAAAGATAAAAGAAGGGTTTGCAAGTTTTAGCTAGTTTTAAATTTACAGTTACTGCGGTGGGCTTGCGTCCTGCTGGGCTGGGATTGGGTCCAGTGGAACCCCGTGACCCTGTGTTAGGATATAGTGGGTTGGTAATAGATGGATGGATGGATGAAAATTTACAATTATTTTACTGACAATTAGGATAATTGTTTAGTGTAGTGGGTTGTCCGTTAGTAGTGACTGTGTTGCTGTAAAATAATAGCATCATTTCACAATACTGTAAGCACAACAAATCAAATGGGGAAACACAGAATAAACATGAAAGAAAAGTCAGCAATTGCTAAAATTGTATTACAATGAACTTAAAGAGTCCCAGGTCTTGACTCATCATAATCATGTAATCTCTTTGCATTTCTTGGGTAATAAAAGCAGAAGAGTATGTATTTTTTAGGTCTTATCAATGTACTTGTAATAAAGGACATTATCAAGTTTGCAATGCATTATTTAACTACTGTAAGTTCTATAAAATCACATTATGCAATTCAGAATTTGATTGTGTTCTCACATTCACATACAATTATTTTAATTCATTACATTCTATTTCATTCAATTGTTCATTACATGGAGGCCCAGAGCAGAAGCCTGTCTCAAACCAACTTTGAATAAAACACCATTCTATTACAGATCACACCGACTTGTACACATGGGTCCTCACTTACTCCAGGCCAATTAACCTAACTCATAAATGTTTGAAATTTGGAAGGCAGTCAGAAAACTCAGAAAAATCCCAAACAATGTTAATTTTTGACTATGCCTTTGCAAATTGTTTTTGTCATTTTTGTAGAATATGTTATACCACAGATGTTTGTTAAAGTAGGCAGGTGCTCAAGTTAACTGAAAAAGATTAACTTGAGGTCATGGTAGAACTTCCATTATTGCTTTATACTTGTTCAAAGGGTGAACTTTTTGCCTGATGGATTCCTTTGCTAGCACATGCTGAATCTTTTATTACTACCTGTGACAATTTAATTAAAGTGACTCAAAAAAACTTTTGTGAGTATCAATTTTTTTTCATTTTTACATGTCCACTTATCCTGATCCCCTGTGTGTAATGTTATTTAACAACAAACTACAACTGAAGCCCTGAATTTGTGATTTAATGCAGTTTATTTAAAATACATTTTATTCAATTTTTTTCTGTTCAACAAAACAATACATTCTTGCATATTTAACATATTAGATTGAAATGAAATCACAATAATAAGGCTGTTTTTGATGGAAAGTTACAGTTAGGACGTAGTTGACCTTAAGCAGAGTCATGTCTCAGATGGAGACCAGATATGTTTACTGGGAAGGATAATGCAATAAAAATTTGGTATGTGTTGTTCAGGAAGTATGACATCAAAGTCTTTCCTATTAGAACCAAAGTGTTTATAGATAAAACTTTTACAACCATAATTGTTTTAACATGCTAATTGTCTATTGCAAACATCCTCATTATTCCTAATATTTTATTAGTTGTCATTACCACAGGAAAGGAGCAGGTTATTATACGGTACGTCAGGTGAATCAAACATTGCAGCAAGTGTGACAGATAAAACTGCTTCTGCTTGTCCTCCTTGCCCTCCTCTTTCCATTGAGACAACCAGGAGCTTATTTATAGAGATGTGCAGAGTATCTTGACAGCTCAAGTCCCAAGTAGAAATAAGGATATGCAGTATTTAAATAGAAATAATTAAATAATAACATTGGGGTCTTAGGTTTCAATATTATATGTTAATACCAGAGCAGTTCTCATCTGAACTACAAAAAATTGTCAAGGCACAGTGTGGGTTTAATTTAGATTTGAAACACTTGTTTAAATAGTTTCTGACTTCAGCAAAGAAGCTAATGAGTTTGAAATACAGGGGAACATCCATGCAGTATTCTTCTAGGGAGTGAAGGGAAAAAAGTGTTGTTTGAGAAGTATGATTAGCAAAAAAAGTCGTGGAATCAAAAGTTTTCAGAAAGCATTTACACTGCGTTTTTTAATCCAAACTGTCCACATCACTGTTGTCAGTCCTGTCTCCTATCCTGTCAAACCAACAGCTCTAATCTTTTGTTTCTTGATTCTTTACTTGCCATCATGAGCTGACAAATTTTCAAGAATCTTGCACTGAAATGATTTGAAGTTTAGCAGCAACCACAATGATTTAGTTTGCATCTGTCTGATAAAATAGTTTTGTTCATTTTGAGCATGTGAGGCAAAATTCAGGATAGACGGATCTGGATTAGTCACAAAATTGATCTGAGCTGTCAAAAAAAAAAAAAAAATACAAGGCAAAAATCAGGATTGAAAAAGGTCAGGATACAGTCACTTTTAGCTACCATGTGAACAAAGCCTTAAAAGATTTACGGATCTCAAGATAACAGCCTTTTTTTACATCAATAACAGCATTAAAAAACATTAAATGTATGAAAATGCAAAATATGAGAGCCTTAAATCAGGGTTCTATTATAAATTACTTTTTTTTCATAGAGGGACCACAATTTCCGTTATTTTGAGTGCCTGTGAATTCTGCACTACACCACTGATTCAATTTCATTTTCTTGTCAGAAGGTGGTTGCAAAGTGCTCACTTTACTCTGTTTTAAATCTTTATTGCTGCATTCTGTCCAATGATGAAGATGATGTTAGAGGGTATCACAATGATCTGATGTTACCCATAGGACAATTATACTGTTTGATCAAAGTTTGATCTTTGATGGTTATTGAGTCTTAAGAGAGATCTTCAGTTATGTTTCATTTAAGTATCAACTTTGTCACAGCTGTCCATCCATCAATCCATTATCCAACCCACTATATCCAAACACAGGGTCACGGGGGTTTGCTGGAGCCAATCCCGGCCAACATAGGGCGCAAGGCAGGAAACAAACCCTGGGCAGGGCGCCAGCCCACTGCATTTGTCACAGATGTTTCTCCTAAAATTCCTTAGGAGAAATAGCTTCAGACAAAAAAAGATACAACTGAGGAAAAAGGAGTCAAAATTCAGCATTCGCTTTGAACAAGCATGTTAGGTTTTGTGAGATCTGCCTCTAGTCTTGTTTCAATCTTACCTTTTTTTGTTTGGCTGATGCCTATATCCAAGGCAATTTAAAACATTTAAGATACAGTTGGTGAAATTGCTTTTGCTTTTCCAGCTGGAGTACAGGCAGGTGACATGATCTGCTCATGGTTACATGGTGTTTGTAGTGGGATTTGAACCAAAGCTTAAACCACAATGCTACACTACTAATTTCTTTCACAACTTAATATGTTTTCTTTCAGAATGAGTATGATTTAATTGGAGAACAGCAATATAAATTAGAGCAATTAATAAAATTAGTCATATCAAGGATTACCGCAAACAATGGTCCATACATTTTACCATTGATGAGCACAAAATGCAAATTATTTTCAAACTGCAAAAAAAAAAATGTCAACACACTTTTTGGAAAATCTGAACCCTTTGTGTGACTTTGCTGAGATCTCTAAAATTTAATAGGAGACACTTGGATGAATACAATATGGGTATTTTTTCACCGGAGAAACATCTGCGAAACATGAAACCAAAGAAAATGTCTCCTTTTAATTACTTTCTGATATAGAAAGATATCTCTTTTTTGATTTTTTATTCCTATGGGCAATAGTGACAGACCAGGGACAATAATCTTATAGTTTAAGTGACTTTTTGTAAAAGAGTGTGTGAACCTGCATGTCTTGCTAGTCATTAGAAAAAGGTGGAAAGCTATTATTAATTAAATTAAGTTAAATAGGCCGTTAGAGAAGTCTGCACATATCCAGGAAAACTCTAGTATGACTCCACCAGAAATTCCATGGTAAAAACACCTCTGATAAATAATTAAATCAAAATGAAAGTAGCACACGCCTTGCAGGAACAGAACAAACATTCTGTTTTCCATTTTAAAAGAAGAGCATGCTTTGCAAAATCATATCCTTCCATGATTAAACTCCTACTCCTGCCTGAACAGTGCTGGGTATATTTCAGAAAACGCTTGATATGCAGTATATACCACAGACATCAGTAAATATCTAATTATTTTTCTTGTTTACAAGTGATATAAAATGTGTCAATACAAGGTTCAAAGAATAGGAAAGAAATATTGTTCCATAGTGAATAAAATAAATTTCAGGTTCTAATGAGGTGTTAAAAATTCAACTATTTTTTTGATATTTCCAATTATCATCTTGGTATTATACCACAACTCATTGTCAATTAGTTCCATAACACAATTCTGAAACCCAGGGAGAAAATTACATATTGATTATTTCTTGTAATGGAATTTCAATTTTACTTAACAATGATGAGAAAGTCGGCCTATAAAATACCTTCACTCAGTTCAGATCTTGTGAAAACAATGAATGGAAAGCAACATTGACCCAGACAATGCTCTCTGTCATCTTGGATCATTAAGGAAAAATGCTATAGGTGCAATCCAGCATGAAGCAGAATGCAGTGAAAAAAATAAGTTGTATTAATTTATTATTTTGGTGGCTTGCTGGCCAAGCAAGTTATATTTGCCCTAAAGCTGGTATCTCTGGTGTGATAGCCATGCTTTTTTTTATCTTGTATGAGGTTTATTACTTAGCCGTGCCATCTTTTCAGCCAACATCATCTCCGATTAGTAAGCAATTATTATTTGAAACTGAGCAACATTACTGTGGGGGCAAATTTTGTCCAATACTGGCCAGAATCTTGGTTTATTAATTATCAAAAAGTTATATTAAAAATGATATAAGTTGACTGGCTAACTGACTGGCTCACTCATTCATCAACAAAAACACTATTTCCCACTTTATTAAAAAGCAGAAATTTGTCAAGACATTTTGATATATTAATATTCACGGATAATAACCCTTCCACAAAAGAAAAATACTAACTGCCCCAAAATCTATAAAATACTTTGACTGATTTGATTAAAATTTGGTGTCTTTATAGAAAAATTAAATTAGTGAATGAAAGCTGAAGAAATGTGATTATTTTTGTCAGAATATTTTTTATTTATCAATATTTATTAATATTATGCTAACATACATGTGCTACACTGACATGCCACTCAATTAGCACCACTGACCAATTGGGTTGATGAATGACAGAAGATGGGACAGTGTCTTGGACAGAAAAAAGCAGATGTAATCACATTGTCAAATGGAAGGAGAACGTTTGATGCAGCTCAAGGAAAATGCATTGTTAACAGTTGCTCTTTTTGCTGTTGACTAATGGCACTCTTATAATTGTACGCCAGCTTTCATCTTGGTTATCTGTTCTCCTTAGTCAACCTCCATCCTGTGGTTGCGCCATTGAGAACTACAAGGAGGACTGACCACCAAATCCCTACTCTTCGCTCATGACACTTAAATCGTAGAATACGCTAACACTGATCTAAGATTGTGACATTTGAATTTCTAATTTCTAATATATGCTTAGATTTCACATTATCCCTACTGATTATCTGTTTCATTTCAAAAAAGTATACTTTCCTATGATCATGCATGATTAAAAAAACAGAGATGTGGAAATTTTAATCCACAATATAAATTACATGTGTAAGGATTGGTGTACTGTTAGATTCTGAAGGAAGATATGCCATGATGATGGGAAAAACTATACAAATCTGGCTAACATATAAATACATATGACAGAGAATTCATGCTTATTCACATAATTCAAGATTTAAAATATCAGACTTATAAAATGTAAAGTGGCAATACCAACTACACACTTTATTATGAATCACAATTATTCTGACCCATGGAGATTTCTGCACCCAAAATTCAAAAGAATAATTTTTCTACTCATCAGTGTCACACACAAGCACTTAGGAGGCAGCCAACAAACTCTAATGTGAGTGATACTATAAGGGACAAGGGGTTGATTGAACATACTAACGCCTCTCTCTCTATATCAACTGGAATAAATAAGACAAATAACTTACCATCCACACATCTGCTTACTCAAAATGGCCTCCATTCCACAATCCTGGCTCCGTTTCCCAGGAATGACAACACTTCCGACTCTCCCGAGATGACGTAATTTCCGACCCTTCCTAATAACGTCACTTCCGGCCCCCCATGATGACATTGCTTCCGTCCCTCTGCTGTGAAGTCATTTCCTGTACATGTCATTTCCTGCCACCATTTTGTCTATATAAACCCACTGTATACAATGCTACACTGTAAAATGCTTATTTTTTTTATCAAACTTTGCTATTTTGCAAATCTTTTTGTCTGGACATTATACAAAGTAATTCCCCAACTCTTTATTAGACTTTGTGGAATTCTTTACATATCACACAGTATATCATTGAAAAATTGATTTTTTATCAATAATAATTTACTGCCCTCCATAAAATCTTGTAACTACAATGCTTTTGTTTTCTCTGACCATGTTCCTCTTATTTTGGTGCTTTAATTATTATATCATATAAACATTTGGGCCATTGATGCTAGTAAATAAGGACAATCACACATAAGCACTTAAATGGTGTTATGTAAATGTCAGTTGATTTTGATAAACCAGTGAAGATTAAGAATAACCAGTGCTAGGTTTGGAATAAAGTAACTCATGATTGGCTTGATTGGCATCATATTTTCACATTTTCTTTATTTATTACGACTAGGTGAATAACTATACGGGGATGACCTGCATAAATTGCACTGAATGATAGCTATAGGCCTACCATGTAACTTTAATAATAGCAGTGTGCTTATATGGGATGGTTGAGAAGTTAAATTCTCCTAGCAGTTTTTACTAGGTATTATTTATATTGTATTATAGTCATGTTTTCATAGCACTATCAATATTTTGTAATGTGATGGGATGTTTTCATAAGATTATGATTATTTTATGCTTTCTGAATATGTATTGATATCCCTACTTCATAATTTAAAGGAATTAAAGTGTTATTAATGTTCTATACACTGACTTTCTTGGTCTGTCCCACTTGAGATTGGCCGGTTAACTAAAATGAATATAACACTCCCGCTCTAAAATGTTATTAGAGCTCCACTATGCTTACTTAAGGAGAACAATAAGACATTATTTCCCAATAAGGTTTGCAAAGATCCTCAGATAGAAAATTATTTATTTTCTGCTTTTGAACTGAATAGGGCATTCTTTTCCCTCTGAGTTATAGAAGGTGGGTTATGATGTTTCTAAATAAGTAAAATAAAGTGATAATGTGATATGTATCAAAATAGTATTTTCACTAAGCAATAAAATACTGTAAATGTTTTTTGAATAACAGAGGTTTCAAACTGTTTAATAGTTAGGGAAAGATCTCTTCTGAGTGAGATAATCACAAATCATATGACCAAACAAGGCGGGTGGATGATGACATTGATCCAATTTATGGTTTCTGCTTGGTGGCATATTAGATAACCAAATCTTGATAATTAAGATTGGTATATGATTTTTAATTCAATTACACAGTGTTTTGCAAAGACTGATATAGACTGTATTGTGTTAATGTCTGTTTATCTAAAATTCTGATGTAAAGATCACTTTCATAAAACTGATTCAAATTCTGCAATGTAGAAATACTGAATATTTCTTCATCATTGCATGATAAAGGACAATTAAGAAACTTTTGACAAAATTTATAATACACATATATTTGAAGAAATGGGTTGCTGGAAGACTGACTGAATGTGAGACTTAAAGCATCAAATGGTGCAAATACATTATTAATATAGAAAACTTAAATCACAATCTACAGCTTCACATGTTGAATATTTTGTAAGCTATTGCATTAGGAAAAGCAAGGGTGTAGCAATTAGTACTTGAAGCATCTCCTACACTGGTAAAATTTCTGATTTTGTGTTAGACCACCTGATTAAAACTTGATTGAAGGTAATATGTAGGGCTAGGCTTCACAGAAAAAGACTTAAAAGAAGAGTTTGGAATTCCTTTGGACAGGTAGTTATTCCAGTGCGGTTCTCTCCTAAGTTGCAGAATATGTATATTTGCAAACCCAAAATGTAAGTTATCTGGTACCATGGCTTACCCTCAACCTCATTGTGCAAATTTGTAAAATTACTTTTTTATTCTGCTGCCTCTTTGCATTACAAATGAACATAACTATAATTGAGTATTCTGAAAAAGAGAAAAATATTTTCTTTTTGACAATATTAATAACACCAGGCTTACAATTTTTATGATGGTACTAGAACATCTGCAGTTTTCTTTTTCCGCAGTATCTTGCCAGCAGGAATTTTCTGTTTTCTTCTCTTCCATGGCAAACTATAGCTTTGAATTTATGGTTATAATCATTAGAGACTTAAAAAATTACTTTAGTTAATAGTAAATTAAGCCATGCTTAAGGACTCCTCAAATCTTGACTTCTTTCTTATGCAATTCTGGGAATGAATCTTATTAGCCCATTACTTGAGTTTGTAATTAGCGCAACATGACTTAAGTATTACAGTAGTTGCCCAGTTATGCTCATGGTTAGTCAGGGGAATTCTGTTTCAAATCCTTGTCTTTTTATAAAGCTGGAAAACAAGTGATTGTGCATATTCATAAGCAATTTTAGAGATATCTGGATTGCGCTATAGTTTTGTGAGAAGCAAAAGAACATTTCTACCCTTTTATTTATGCTTTTGATGTTTCCCAAAATGTTCTACCAATTGTTTGTTGGGAAGTGTTGATTTTTAAGAAAAATTACGTTTGTGTGGAAAGAATCAAATTTAATAAATACTTTTTGTGCTATTAAAGTGTTGAGTTGCCAGTTTATATTTGGAATAGTGCTGTTTAAACTCCAAGACAAGAGGTGCATGGTTAGCAATAACAATGCCATTGTAATGGCAGGACTTCACAGAGGGAAGCAAACTGTCATCAATAAAAATATTGTCAATTTGAGAATGAATGTGATGCACTGAAGAATAATAGCTTGAATACAAGTCAAGAAAGTTCAATGAATCAGATATGTTATGGTTGATGAAAAAGCATGAAATTCAAATTCAAGGTCACCTATTATGAGTGCTCATATTAAGGATTAAATAGAGGCATTTAACTATGAATTCTTGCATGTGTAATGTATATATTAGCAAGGTTTCTTTTAATTTCTACTTTATTTTTCAAGCCACTATAATGTAGTACTACTCCAAATTAAATGTTCCAGAAGGTAACTGCAAACACGTTTGCTTTACAAATCATTATTTCAGTTTCTCTAGTCTTCTTGTTATAACCCACTCTGTTTTCATTTATGAGGGATCTTCAATAATTCAATGTGTTGCCTGCAGGAAGACAATTTTTGACTTCAGCATGATAAGATGATTAAGTCCTATGGAAAACTTTCAATTTTTTTAAGAATAAGCTAAAATTTAAATACAAGAGATTAAATTTACTCCCTCTACCTTCCCTCCCTTTTTATCCCAGTTTGCTTTACCAAAAAAAGCAAACACTTCGCAGACCCTGTATTGTGATATGCCACCAAGAAGGGCTAAACAGAAATACATGCTTCCTGTCAACAGTCCTCTATTGAACTGTTACTAATATTGATAATACAATTACTTTTTTCATTGAGTAAGGAACCAAGACATAACCACTTTAAATTCACTAACCAGTGAAACCCTAAAGCAATGAGTTAAAAAATCATTTTTCTAAATCCAAAGCAAACATAATCCCTTGTGCACTTTTAGTCAGTGTATTGTTACATTTCATCTGTTTTATTTAACATTAGTCTATCTGTTATTGTCTCCACTATGTTTATTTACACCATTAATGATTTGCATTCTTCAATAAATTAAATTATACCCGCATTTCAAATTAAGTTCCAGAGGAACCTGCGCTCGGAGCAAAATATAATTAACCATTCCACATGACGCCCTGGGAAAGCTAAGAATTTGGTTTAATAGGTCAGTGTCATAATATATCATTAAGGTGCAATGATTACTACCTGTCTAACGCATACATTTACCATAGTTTATCTTGTCAGCATAAGTACAGTACATAAGCATAGCTGCATCTTACTTAACTGTGCAATGTTTCTGTGTCATTTTGTGTGCGTGTGAGATAATAACCCCTACTATTTTAAGCTATGCTTTACAATTATTTTGTACTTTTACTCCTGCTTGTCTCCTTCTTTACTGAGCTTTTTTCATTCCTTCACTTACACTTACATTTGTTTTATTACACTGTAAGCCTACTACAGTATATGCAATTGTGACATAAGATTTCTTTTTCCATAAGTGGCATAACTGCAACCTTGCTAATTCTGTAAATAGTGCTGACATCTATCTCCTCCTGAGCCATTGCATTAGTTGCCATAATAGGTTTACTTAATTGATTCCTATAGTTTGGTATAAACAATATTGAAAAATAATTACCTTAATATTAAAAAAAAAGTTGTTCAAAGAGTCATGAGGTCTAATTTGACATAAAAGTGAAATATTCTTTACCAAACTTGCATGGGCATGCCAGTCTAATATGTTATTCTTGACTGGATTCTTGGTAGTTTATCCTTATTAAACATTAATTTACCCTTTAAAAAGGACACTAAAACCATCCAGGAATGTACAGGTGATGACGACATATCAATAATGTTATGTTCTTATCCTTCCAGTTTCAACCCCCCTGCCCATTATGGGATCTCTTTCTGTGCTTGAGCTAAAATCAAGAAAAAATATACTTTGATAAAATCAGTATCTTGGTATATTAATAAATGTTTTCACATTTAACAAGTTTGTCACAAAAAGTGCAAAGCACGTAACCATTCTTTAAAGTAAAGTATGCCTGTAAAATAAGCAGTGGCACTATGCAAACATCTATTAAAATAAGCTGCACTGGGAAAAATGTGAAAACAACCACGTCATTTAAACTGAAAACAGATACAAATGTTTTTTAAAACAATTAAACCTACCAAAATAGAGACTGTCTGGAAAACAAACAAATAAATGTACTTTGAAAACAAATTAGTAAGCTTGATTGAGTTAAACCATATTGAAGCAAACATGTATTACAAATTTTCTCATACATGGGATTTTGTGGGGACCAATGCTAATGAACAGCAAGCTATTTTAAAATGTCCATAAGAAAATCTAACATAATGCACATGTCAGTTATCTACACATATGCTTACAACATCTGTAACACATGTATGTGTTTTTGGCTAAAATATTATTAAATAAATACTTTTGATTAGTGCACAAAAGTGAAGCTCATTCAGCCAGGACTGAGCTTTTGAAGTAAAGAGCCCTCTATCTATACACTGGTCAAAAACCCTGTCTTTAACACAAAAAATTTGAATTTGCTTGAATGTTTTCACTTTCATGTATTGCTCTGATTTTCCTAGAGTATTTACTTAACAATTTTGTTGTAAAAAAATTTGCTGATGATTCTCTTTATTAATGAAAGTAAACACAACGCAAAACTAGTTGTAACAGATCAATAAAAGTCTAATTTTCCAAAGCATAGTTTTATTATTAAGCCCAAATTTTCCTGGTTCACTTCTCATTAGGAAAATTGGTAGAGTGATTTTGGAAGAGTGAGGCAATCAATCTACACTTAAGGTAGGTAACTTGTCCGATTTGAACAAATGAACAAAGTAGAGCTCATAATTCAAATCACATTGCAGTATTGGAACCACTTACTTAGACTTAGATCTACCTATGCTACATAGCATTTTGAGCATCAAGCATTCTCCAACATTTCTGATTTTTGATAAAGGTCTTGGCACCTTCTGGTCTGTGTTGGCTGGGCTTGGCTCCTGCCGACCCCCGTGACCCTGTGTTCGGATTCAGCGGGTTGGAAAATGGATGGATGGATATTCAAAGAGGCATAATTCTGGGAGGATTAGAGGAGTGGCAGCAGGCACGTGCGTTACTTTTCAGATTTATGCATCTGGATTTTTTTTGTGCGTACGAACATTTCCGCTTTTGTCCGTACACCATGTTTTAGTGTGAATTCTACGCACGCTGTTATGCATGAGGCCCCAGGTCACTAAGGAGATCTTGATCAGTCCAGTGGATATCAGCTACTATGCATGCCCCTACTCATCGCATGACATAGTCCAGAGAAATGATTTTTGGAACTCGACACATTGTTCTGTGATGTTCCTTAAGGTAAAGATTTGTTCACAGGATTATCTTCTGCTGCAGAAACCAGCTTGCTTTTTTCACAGGCATTGGTCTATACCATTCTGCTGTTAGCAGAGTAGGATCACACAGAATGCATTCCCAGGCACGAGAGCATGGTGATGCCTCACCAGTTGGTACATTCAGACATGTTGCCTTTGTTCAGAATTTTGACTGTGGCACCTCTCCACCAGTCTTCCAGGACTACTCCAGTTCGTCAGTGTTCAATATTGCAAGCTTTTCTGCTATTGCCTGACCGCCTTGTTTCATAATCTTCACAGGTATTTTGTCTGAGATGGCTTTTTGTTATTCTTCAGTGTTATAATCACCATATTAACTTCCTCTTTGGTGATCATTGCAGTGTTCACTTGTAGCTCCTCCTGGGCCTCTTCCTCATTGAAGTTGGAGGTAGTTTTTGGGTTTGGTCGGTTTAGGGCTTTAGATGCTTCCCGCTTTTTTCTTTGATCAGAACATTGGAATTTCTTTTTGTTATGGTCAGATCAATGATGATGCAGTAAAGGGTTTTGATGTCATTACGGTCAACCATCTGTTCCACTTCATTTCGCTTTTTCTTCCACCCATTCCTTCTTAACTTTAAAACAGCTCTTCTCCATGTATTGATCCAGCCCTGCATATTTTAGATTTCTTTTTCTTGTGTGTTCATGTTTGTGCCCAGATCATGTTTCATCTTTGCGATTTTACACACATCAGTCAGTTTCCATGTGTGATCTTGAATCCACTTTTCCTTATGCTGTTCTCTGCACCTTCTGATGGTAGCTTGGGCGCACTGTCTGATGGTATCTTTGAGCTTGGTCCAGTGGTCATCAACATCTGCTATATTTCTAAGAAGGATGTTGAAGCAGTTGCACAGTTCCAATGTGAAGGCATCGACAGTGGCAGCATCTTTGAACTTTTCCTTTGCGAACATTAGCTTTGGTATTGGCTGACTTTGGTTTTGAAGTTAGAGTTTAATCTTCACCCAAACTAGGTAGTGATCTGAGTCAGTGTCTGTGTTCCTGAAGTCCCTTGCATCACGCAAGGATGACCTCCATTTCTGGCTGATGCAGAGGTACTCAGGCTCATTGAAGACTTGCCCATCTTGAGACCGCCAATTGCTCTTGGTGTTGGAAGTATGTGTTACCAACACATAGCTTGTTATGTTCACAGAAGGATACCATACTGTTTGAATATGCAAATCAATATAAATAGCCCTTAAGCTCAGCATTCTGTGAAAAGGCAATGGCAAAAGCACAGGGGGAAATAGAATAATTTCAGAAAATGCCAAGTGGAGACAAGGAAAAACATGCTATTTGTTGGTTTAAACAGTGGTATAAACAACAAAAGGAAGCTGTTCAAGTAACATAGAGTGTCGGAGAAACTCGAAAGCTCAGTCGCACAGTGCCCAAAATAAAAAAGAAGTTGTCCGATATCAAAGTTGCTGTAAAAAGGCGAGTCATAACCCACTGTCTGAGTGTCATATGAAAGCTTATTAGGGTACAGAGAAAAAAAATAGGCACACAGTGGGAAAAAAAGCACGAAATGTCAACTTTAATCTCTAAATTTCCACTTTAATCATGCAGTTTATTTTGTCATTAAAGTAGAACATCATAAACTTCATCTTAAAATCGTTTAATTTACTAGTTTTTCAAATCCCATCGTAAATAAAAGTAGCACGTTAAATGCTTTGTTTTGTATTTGATCTTCTACAGGTATATGCTCTATGTGTGTGAATCACTAAGTGCTTCTTAAACCGGCTTTCTCTTCCTCCGACAGGACACAGAATCCATTACATTCGTGATATTACAGCTCTCTGAATAATTAAAATACTGAAATTTATACTTGATATCATTTTCATGATGATAGGAGTTAAAGCATGTTATTAAACATGGGAACATGGTGGTGCAGTGATTGTTCATGCCTCACGCAAGATGCTTGCTGCGCCATGTGCTACCTTCGATGAAATTATTTACTGCAGCAGTACTGTCTCTTTCAAACCTACTAACCCCCAATTCCTGTCCTTACTTTTCTTTCTCCAAATACCCAATCACCACACAATTAGCTCTATAATAGACGTTAAGCCATCTGTAAGCTTACAATGACGATTTTTCAAAACTTTTAAGGAACATTGAAATATCTTCATAGTACGTGTTTAATTATTCTATCCTTCCAGTGTTGCAAGTCCCAGCAAGAACCCAGAGTCAGGAAAAAGGGAGCGCTAGCTCCTTGCTAGCGCTGTGACACTGTGCCCTCACATGTTTATTTATTAACAATATAGATAATTTAAATTAAGTTAAAGTTTTATTTTGCTGCATTTCATCTTAAAAATGATATCGTCATCATATGTAAATATGCGCTTTATAAAGTGGCTCAGGTTGTGCAATATTAGAACTGTATCGCAAGTATACAGTGTGGTAATTGTACTTATAAGTACAAACAATTCTATAAGGAGCACTTAATGGACTGATTGAGTGCGTTTATAGTTCTTGGGATGAAACTGTTTCTGAATCGCAAGGAAAGGCTCTGAAGCGTTTGCTGTATGAGAGCAGTTCAATAGACAGCACGGCTGAGGCAGTGTGTGCTTGATGCTGTATACTGATAATTCTCTTTCCGATCAGCTGCTGTAGAGCTGTGATTCCCCACTCAGATACAGTGATATAAATGGTCCAAGTGGTGCAGTGAGAGTAATATGGAAAAAGATTATCCACTGGGAAACCCCAAACGGGAGCAGCTGAAAGAAGAAGATTAAGGTGCAGTGAGAGTAACAACGCTAAAGCAGCTATTGTATTTAGAATAGTTTGACCATTCTGTGGACCATTATATTGTTACAGGTTAATTACAATCAGATGCATTAAACTAATAAACAATATGCGGTTAATTTCAGTGTATTTATAAAGCTGCGTCAGGGATGTGGATCTACAAAAGAAAGGGAAACTTCACTGGAACAGTAGCACTGCTTTGACTCTGGTAGCCGCCAGTCCGCAAAACCGAGCCCAGAACTTGCGTATGCCAGGGTATGAGCTACCGTGGAAATGTGCGTGGCTTTACGCCAAGGTTAGGTTTTATACATCGCGATTTAAGCATGGAAACGTTCATACATAACATTTTTGTGCTTACGCACCGTTTATACATGAGGCCTCTGCTGATAGATTAAGGACCTTCTATGGCCATGTCCACCTCTCCTAGAGTAACTGCCTGTCTCCTGGAATTTCCTGCATGCCCTTGAGACTGTGCTGGGAGACACAGCAAATGGCACATATTGATGTGCGTTCCTCGAGAAGTTGGACTACCTGTGCAACTTCTGTAGGGTCCAAGTATCACTTCATGCCACCAGTAGTGACACTGACCGTAGCAAAATACAAAACTAGTGAAAGAACAGTCAGAAAAGACGAGGAGGGAAAAATGTCAGTGTCCTCCACCTGTTAACACTAGAATTACCAGAGCCTACGAAAAAACTCGTAGATCCGTCCCACCTTAAATCGCTTCTTAAAACTATTCTCACCTCTCCGTCAGCCTCCTTTGTCCTGTAAATGTACCGATAAAAACAAACTGCAAGCAGCTGGCTATTCCATTCCCCCACCGACTTAAACGTGCATGAACATCTCCCAGCTCCTGCCTTGATTATCTGGGAGTGAAGTGGAGTTTTAGAGAGGAAATAATAGATTGTCATTTGGAACACACGCATTTCATGTGTATAGTTTATGTCTACATTTTGTAACATTTATTACTAAAATATTATTACTAACATTTATTAGTAAAATATTGTGTTTACACAGATTACTGTAGAAACGGAACACACATGAAATGTGTGTATTCCAAATTATGATCTATTATTTCCACTCTAAAACTCCACTTCACTCCCAGATAATCAATCAAGGCATGAGCTGGGAGAAGTTTGTGCCCGTTCTAAGACAGTGGGGGGATGGAATAGCCGGCTACTTGCAGCTTTTCTTTATCAGCATATTTAGTTTACAAAACACCTGGCGGAGAGGTGAGAACAGTTTTAAGAAGCGATTTAACCTGGGACGGATCTACAAGTTTTTTCGTAGGCTCTGGTAATTCTAGTGTTAAACCATTCCTGTTTTGGGGGTGGTCTCATTGTTGCCCCTCTAGTCCACCTGATGTTAATTTCATTAACACCAAAACAGCTGAAACTAATTAATAAACCCCTTTGCTACTTAACTGACCAGATCAGAAGTTTCATTGACTTGATGCTATACTCTGATTAAAAAGTGTTCTTTTAATTTTTTTGAGCAGTATGAGCAAACTTACTTCGAGACAGCAGTGCTGTCACTGTGCCACAGTGCCATCCAATTTATTGTAATGATTGTGCTATTAGTATATTCTGGTATTTCAATTTTTTGAGTGCAATATTTAAATTCTCGTACTTTTTATTTAAAATGTGAATATAATAGATAAAATAGTAGATCAAATTTATTTACTTCTCATTTTTGTGTTGATATATTTATTTTTTGGGAAGATAAAACTATAACATCCATCCATCCATCAATTATCCATCCCGCTATATCCTAACTACAGGGATCTGCTGGAGCCAATCCCAGCCAACACAGGGCGCAAGGCAGGAAACAAACCCCGGGCAAGGCGCCAGCCCACCGCAGGGCTAAAACTACAACAGATACAGTGCATCCGGAGAGTATTCACAGCGCATCACTTTTTCCACATTTTGTTGTGTTCCAGCCTTATTCCAAAATGGATTAAATTCATTTTTTTCCTCAGAATTCTACACACGACACCCCATTATGACAATGTGAAAAAAGTTTACTTAACATTTTTGCAGATTTATTGAAAATAAAAAAATTGAGAAAGCACATGTGCATAAGTATTCACAGCGTTTGCCATGAAGCTCAAAATTGAGCTCAGGTGCATCCTGTTTCCCCTGATCATCCTTCAGATGTTTCTGCATCTTAATTAGAGTCCACCTGTGGTAAATTCAGTTGATTGGACATGATTTGGAAAGGCACACAGCTGTCTATATAAGGTCCCACAGTTGACAGTTCATGTCAGAGCACAAACCAAGCATGAAGTCAAAGGAATTGTCTGTAGACCTTCGAGACAGGATTGTCTCGAGGCACAAATCTGGGGAAGGTTACAGAAAAATTTCTGCAGCTTTGAAGGTCCCAATGAGCACAGTGGCCTCCATCATCCGTAAGTAGAAGAAGTTTGAAACCACCAGGACTCTTCCTAGAGCTGGCTGGCCATCTAAATTGAGCGCTCGGGGGAGAAGGGCCTTAGTCAGGGAGGTGACCAAGAACCCGATGGTCACTCTGTCAGAGCTCCAGAGGTCCTCTGTGGACAGAGGAGAACCTTCCAGAAGGACAACCATCTCTGCAGCAATCCACCAATCAGGTCTGTATGGTAGTGTGGCCTGACGGAAGCTCCTTAGTAAAAGGCACATGGCAGCCCGCCTGGAGTTTGCCAAAGGGCACCTGAAGGACTCTCAGACCATGAGAAACAAAATTCTCTGGTCTGATGTGACAAAGATTGAGCTCTTTGGTGTGAATGCCAGGCGTCACGTTTGGAGGAAACCAGGCCCCGCTCATCACCAGGCCCATACCATCCCTACAGTGAAGCATGGTGGTGGCAGCATCATGCTGTGGGGATGTTTTTCAGCAGCAGGAACTGGGAGACTAGTCAGGATAAAGGGAAAGTTGACTGCAGCAATGTACAGAGACATCCTGGATGAAAACCTGCTCTAGAGCGCTCTTGATGTCAGACTGGGGCGACGGTTCATCTTTCAGCAGGACAACCCTAAGCACACAGCCAAGATATCAAAGGAGTGGCTTCAGGACAACTCTTTGAATGTCCTTGAGTGGCCGAGCCAGAGCCCATAGATATGATAGATCTATCTATCTATCATACAAATCACTTGTTGCACATAACAATTTCAGGCAAGACTCTTCAACATCCATTAGGTCACTCTCTTTCTAAATTTACTACCTTTCGGTTTTTGATTCCCAGATCAAACAGTATGGTTTTATCATTTATTTCTTGAGTCATGGCTGATGTACTGCTGCTTGCCTGTTGAGAGTTTTGTGTTAAAGTGCTGTTTCCCTGTTGAATGGTGCTGTTGGGCTTCTGTGATCCATGAATAATTTCACTTGGCAATCAGAATTGTGAAATTTAACACTAGAATTACCAGAGCCTACGAAAAAACTCGTAATTCCGTCCCACCTTAAATCGCTTCTTAAATCCTTAGCACCTCTCCCAGCGCCCTTTGTCTTCTAAATGTGCTGATAAAGAGAAGCTTGGAGCAGCCGGCTATTCCATCCCCCCACCAATTTAGAACGTGCACGAACTTCAGCTTGATTGAGTATCTGGGAGTGAAGTGGAGTTTTAGAGTGGAAATAATAGATCGTTGTTAGGAACACACGCATTTCATGTCTGTTCCGTTTCTACAGTAATCTGTGTCAACACATTGTTAAAACAGAAACGTTTTTTTATATTCTAGTAGTAGATGACAAAATGTAGGCATAAACTATATAATGTATGAAGCCTGAAGTCCAAATAGCAAAGAAACATTTTCACAAGAATAACACAATTGCGCTTTTATTCAAAAATATAACTGCAGAAACAAAAAGCCGCCTTAAATGCGTCATTGACAGCAGCTTATTGTAACTGCCTCCGTGGTTCAATAGACTCAGCCCCCGCTTAGGAATCCAGAGGTCACGAGTTCGATCCTGCACCACTCTGTTTTGAGAAGTAAACTGCTCTTAGTCTTACTGTTTTAGAAAAAAGCATACATTTGATTTCAGTCTGTAACAGCCGGTGCAATTTATGATCCTCCAGGAACACTCAATAAAACTGAATAAAAAGAAAAGTGACGGTGAGATACGAAGAAGGCAGCTTCGCCAGCGTTTGTGTGTCAGAACCCGGGGATGGGGGGGGGTTTGGCGTTAGTATGCATCGTGGTACACTGCAGAGCTATAGCGTCTTTAGTGAAAACAGCCGTGTCAGATGGGGTTGTATGGATTGATTCTGAACGCGACTGAGAGAATGAAAAGTGAATTAAAAAAAAGCTAACCTTTACAAGGATCATAAATTGCACCGGCTGTTACAGACTGAAATCAAATATATGCTTTTATTCTAAAACAGTAAGACTAAGAGCAGTTTACTTCTCAAAACGGAGGGGTGCAGGATCAAACTCGTGACCTCTTGATTCCCAAGCAGGGGCTGAGTCTATTGAACACAGAGGCAGTTACAATAAACTGCTGTCAATGTCGCATGTTAAGGCGGCTTTTTGTTTCTGCAGTTATATTTTTGAATAAAAGCGCAATTGTGTTATTCTTGTGAAAATGTTTCTTTGCTATTTGGACTTCAGGCTTCATACACTATATAGTTTATGCCTACATTTTGTCATCTACTACTAGAATATAAAAAATGTTTCTGTTTTAACAATGTGTTGACACAGATTACTGTAGAAACGGAACAGACATGAAATGCGTGTGTTCTAAATAACGATCTATTATTTCCACTCTAAAACTCCACTTCACTCCCAGATACTCAATCAAGCTGAAGTTCGTGCACGTTCTAAATTGGTGGGGGGATGGAATAGCCGGCTGCTCCAAGCTTCTCTTTATCAGCACATTTAGAAGACAAAGGACGCTGGTGGAGAAGTGTGAAAGGATTTAAGAAGCAGTTTAAGGTGGGACGGAATTACGAGTTTTTTCGTAGGCTCTGGTAATTCTAGTGTTAAAGAAAAGTGTAAGAAATGGGGATTTACATGACTTTTTAAATTTCAGAATTTCATTTTTCTCACATACAGTACCTATTATTTAAAATACTAGTTTAATTTTACTTCTTATTGGAATTATCCTTGAAGACTTTAATTAACAAACATGGTGACAAGGGCCCTGTGGAAGAAAAAAACAAAAAGCCTTAGGGTTAGGAAATAGGACTAGTCACCAGATTTTATCTGGTTTAAGTTTGTGAGAATCTACACAACTGTGTTGATATAATGAGGGCCTTGAGAAATAGAAAAAAACGTTTTAGGTAGGTAGATAGAAGCTTTATTGATCCATATGGAAATTTCAGAGTTATAGCAGTAGACAAAAAGGCACATACATTGTCACAAGAATAACAACAAGGTATCAAAAAGGTTTGGGGCGGCCACCCGTATATTGTGCCCTGGTTGCAAAATGGGTTTTGTTGATGAGTTGTGTCCAGGTTCAAGTTCAAAATAAAACTGATTTTAAGCTGGTAAAGATGGCGGCCTTAAAGGCTGAGACAGGAAGTGGTGTTATTAGAACTGGAAGTGATGTCATCAATAAGCCCGGGACCGGAAGTGACATTGTCAATTGCACCAGAAACGGACATGACATCATCAATGGGGTCAGAAGCGCCAGTGACGTCATTAATGGCACAGGAACCATGCAGGATTTCCCGTGGATGGTCTGCAGAGGATTGAGACAGAAAGTCAGTGCACCTCACCACACCCTGGTCTGGCGTGAAACTATTATTATTCAGGCCCTTTAGCTGCCTCCCAATTGCATGTATGAGACAACATGTAACAAGAATTATAGTAATCTTAAGTATGCTAACAAGGTACAAATACACAAAGAATTATCGATAAATAAATTAAGAAAGTGTAGGCATTTACTAAGCATAAAGTGATTAGAACTGTAGTAGTAGAGTAATGTACCATAATGTACCATGCTAGCCATATACAGATGCAATGCAAAGTGAAGCATGATGACACATATTTTTGGCTAACTGAATAGATTACACTATGTAAGCTTTTGAGGTAGTTCAGGCCCCTTCTTCATGTAAGGTGCAATTCAGAAACTGGAGATAACCTGTGTTTATATGCGTACTAGGAAAGAACATTTTTCATGTTTTGGCTACTCCTGTTAATGGTCACCACAGCAAATCATCTTTTTCAATATTTTCCTGTCCTCTGCATCTTGCTCTGTCGCACCCACCACCTGCATGTCCTCTTTCACCACATCCATAAACCTCCTCTTAGGCATTCCTCTTTTCCTCTTGCCTGGCAGTTCTATCCTTAGCATCCTTCATCCAATATACTCAGCATCTCTCCTTTGTACATGTCCAAACCAACATAATCTGGCCTCTCTGGCTTTGTTTCCAAACTCTCCAATTTAAGATGATCATCTAATGTACTAATTCCTCATCACACCCAATGCAAATCTTTACATCTTTAACTCTGCCACCATAAATCTCTGTCTCCTGCATAGGATATAATTGACCTGTATGCACCTTCCTCCACACTTGTACGTCATCCTGTGTTCCTCCCTCTTCTTAACATATTTACCACAGTCATGTCCATCCTTTTCGCAAAATGCACTATTATCTGATCTTCTGCATTTCTCTCTTTGACATCATACCTACCCATCATCTCCTCATCCTCTCTGTGTTCTTCATCAACACATCCACTGAAATCCACTCCAGTCACCACTCTCTCTCCCTTGGGTACAGTCTCCATCACTTTTTCCAACTCATTCCAGTAATCTTCTTTCTTATCCATCACACACCCAACTTGCAGGTTGTATGCACTAACAACTTTCATCATCACACTTTCAATTTCCAGCTTCATAATCATCATGCATTTAAAAGCATTTTTATACATTTCAGTTTATCTGACATGAAAGCAAAGTTTACATGGTTTAGTTCATTTAAAAGGCTTTTTAACATTTCAAAACGACTGAGACTAGTTGATTTTAAACAGCTAATGTGCTTGTTTTAAAGGTCTATTGTTTTATTCATGTATTTTCTGGCAAACTTTTTTTTTTATTTTAAGCACATGCTTTTAATTCAGTTTGAAATAAAGCACTTTTTAACCTTTTTCTTACTTCATTGCAATTACTAGTTTTGCAATGTTGGTGTGTATTTTATAGGTTTAATTTTAAAAGGCTACTTTGGTTTGTAGCTTTTGCAATTGACTCAAAAATGAGAACCTTTTTGCCACACAACTATAAATTTTAGAACAGCATGCCATATTTCTTTGATTTTGAGTAAACTCAACAGTTCTCTGACTTGGCACCCTTGTTTCTTATTTAGGACACGGAATGGTGATTCCACATCTTTTCTTCTCTCTTAATTATCTTCTTACTGCTTTTAGTTCACTATTACATTACAGAAATTAAGTATTGTAATAGAAGAATCATGTACAAGGCTAGAGAATAATGTGAACTTTATAGTAGTGGCTGTGAGTTCTGAAAAGGTTAGGTCTAATGTCATTGATGTGTCTGAACATTTATGAGTGATAGTTCAGGCCTGTTTAGTACCACTTCCAATGTTCCAATTGGAATGAACATATTCTCTACTGATAAAGCACCAACAATGCTACCAGCTATCCATGTCCTCGGTCATCATCATCATGTTTCTCCCCTGCCCCCTGGTTCTGCTGGTTAAACCCTGCCTCATCAATGAAAATATATTCATAGGGAACAGCAATGATATCAAGTTCAAGCACTCACTGAAAAAGGAAGAATGAGCATATCAGACAAAAAGCCTACATACAGGAACACTGAGATACATAGTGACATGTCTATACAGAGTACTGAGAGGATACTGTAATCAGATACACATATTGGTATTGTTGCCCCTTCACTTGATCAAGTTGCACTCAAATGGACCACCATATACCTGTTTCATCTTCAGCTGGTGTTGGGTCAAGACATGATCGATTGTTGACAGACTGATGTGGCCAATGTTGGCGAAATAGACATTATCTTCCAGGTCTCTGTCTCTGGTTTCCCTCAGGGTGATGGTATTATTTTCTAAAACTATGTTGATTATGGTGGTCTTTTGCTCATCTGTGAATTCCTGGCCTCTAGCACCTCTTGCTGGTTGTCTTTCTACATATTCTGTGAAAAGTATATACACACATTGTAGAATACACATTTTACTATGTAGCTCCATAAATATGAGACAAAACATTACACAATAGGGTACATTTCTGTGAGCATTGCACATATCCTTAGAAACCATAAATGTATGGTATAATGTAATTACTGCATAGAGTACTGTTAAATTTCTCAAGTGGTTACGCACCCGTTATCTCCTCTAAAGGCCTGGATAACTGAGGCTACTGTGAAGCTGCTCAAATTCGGCTGGACTATCTTCCCAGCTTTAGTCATGGTTAGGCCATGATTGATTAAATGGCCCACCAAAGTTGCATGTATTTCATTGGAAATATTGCCTTCCTCTTCCTCCTCCTCATCCTAGATGGTCTCCACTGCCTGCTAGGCCTCCTCTTACTCTTACTCTCACTCTTCCTCTACCTCTACCTCTACCTCTGTGTTGTTGCTACTCCATCTTCTTGCCTAATACATTTATAAGTCACATGAGGCCTCTTTTATACTTTTATGACACATGATTGAATTGTTCTTCCAATTGAATTTGCACAGGTGCAACATAAATGAGACTAATTGGTAAACGGGGTGTGCTAATTTATACAATTTGTGTTCAGAGATTAGCAAAACTATGATCTAAAATGGTATTTGGGTGAGACCAATGGAATTGTGCTTAGAGGTGAGCATTATGAAGTCATGCTGATACACGAGATTCATGTTTGCAGAATTGTGTGCATTTTTTGTGTCTATAAAATGGGGAAAAATTGTAAACGGCTTGAAAAAAAAAACAGTGAAAATACCAAATCATCACTGGTCTTTCTTAATGAACAGAATGAACAAAGCTATAATTCAGATGTTTCGCTTCAATTAATACTGCAGCACTTTCACTCCTCAACCACGTTTCACACAAGTAGAAAATCTAGTCTCCTATAATTGCTAAGATCATTTTCTCACCCTAAAGAACACTCACCCTAAAAGTCCTCTTCTTCTGTTTGTCAAAAAGTGATGAGGCCCTTCTTAATATCAATACTTTTGGCACCAGGAAAGCAGGACACAAACTTTATATGGTGCAGTAGCGGATATTTCAGGTGGCACACAATTCAGTCTCTATTAAAGAGGACATAACCATGATCTGCTGTCAAAGTGAGGAAACAGAGAAGCTCTGAATAGTTGTATGTGGTGGAGTCTGCCTAAAAAGGTGGAGGTGATCTAAGCTTAGGTCACTATTTGCAATCGCAGACTCCCTGGTTGTTAGATGAGAGAGGAGTAAACCTGACTTAGAGTGGGGACCCAGTGGCACATCATGGAGTCAATGTTGCAGAGGCAATTCCAGCTTCAGAGGAAGCTCCTTGTACAGTTAGCACGCTAATTTCTTTCTCTCAAGTTCAGATTGAGTTGTGAGGAGCTGCTGTATTTATCTGTCCACACTCCTGACTTCTTCTTAAATGTACTGCTGCTCAAAGAAGGCCATCTTAATGTTGAATTTTAAAGACAACACTGATAAAAACTGACTGACAAATTCTGAAAAAAAATGTAATCATTCTTTGTAAAATTATTTTTTATATAATATTAAGTAAAACAGAACATTGTTTTTCTGAATTGTGGTGTGTTGGGATTCTTAGAGATGTACAAGATAAGATGGTGTGCTAGCAGTGTAATGTGTTGTATCAATCACTACACAAAGAAATCTCCAAATACCTTCTTTATTATAGAAAGACCTCTGTCTTACAATCTCCTTCTGGGAACTCTCCTCCTATCCCTCTCCCAGTTCTATTTATATCATATTCATATAGATAGTTGAGACGCGCGCCCTCTGTTTTAACATACACATCTACGACGTACTGTTGGAATAGTTCGCCGCTGGAGTGCAAAATACTAAATGTATTCCTCATTGCTGATCTGTACGCGTAAAATTGGCATTGAGTAAGCCTTATTCGCTTGCTGGTTCTTTTATCGGGAACATGATGTAAATCTTTGTGGCAGCCAATGTCTCCGTAAGGGAATAAAAGTGAGTAAACCATAGGATCCCATAGGATCGTAATTCATATTGAGCTTGGAATTCAGTTTACAGGAGTTGCCTATGGGACAGATACAAATGTCCCTTTCGGCAGGCGGTTCGCCATCTTCTCCGACGGAAATCACTGCAACATTGGTGTGACATGTCGGGGTATTGTATCGTCGTAAATCCTGCTTTCTATTTTCTAAAAGCATTCGTACAGATGCTGTTGGATTGGACTGAGCGATTTCATGCATGTGTTTGTACAGTATGATTTAGCGAAGGGTTTGATGGTTCTGAGCATGGAATCTAGCTGGTGAAGTAAATTTTCGCTGCATGCAGAGTTTGCTTTATTTTGTAAGCGTACTACAGAAGCATGGCAAGAAATGCCCTGTCGGCTGTGTGCAGAGATCGTATCTGGTGACTGACTACAATCTCTCTAAAAGCCTGACAGCTACTGTGTTTGATTTTTTGACTGTTGTGCTCCGTTTTGCACCCAGACTGCTTACTTTTGTTTGATTTATTTTTGGGTTGGCATTTCAGCATGTTTGGAACTTGCTGTTGTTCACTCAACCACTATATATATATTGTGACAGATAGGGGGCGCTTTCGCTCCCTTGAACCCCTTGAAGTCTTTCTTCCAAGAGGATGTTCCGGTCAAGCCTTGGCTGATCCTTATATCTTGTTCCCTGGAGAATCTAGGGGGAATATTAGTCTAACGCAACACCTTGTCCCCCGCTCTCCAAGGACAGTTTTGCCAAATGTGGCCCAACCTTCAGCATCCGTAGCACTGCCTCCGTCCTCCTGTTATTCTCCCCCTGCGGGAATGAAAACAATTGGTAAATGTTAGGTCCGCCCCATTTTCTTGCTGGGAAGGAAACCCCCGCCACCTCTAACGGTTCTCTCTCGTCTTTCTCTAATTTGTTAGGAGACCTCCATTTTATTTTTGGGATCTCCTGTTTGCTTTGGGGTTTTTCCACAGTTTGAGTCTCTCTATTTAATAAAGGGCCCTTCCCCCGACCCTTCGGTCAACGTTTTGACCTTTCTTGTAGGGCACGCAGTGATTTGGCACCCGCTATTTATTAAAAGCGGGCCCTGATCACACTGCGTCCCTATTTCATTATTTACGGTACTGGCATTACTCACCTGTACCGCCACATCATGTAATACGGGAGGCTCCCGTCCAATTTGCTGAAGGTACTCAGTTACCTTTCAAATGAACGCCTCAGCCGTTTCTCCCAGATCCCTGATGATTCCCTGATGATCTTTTGAATTGCCGCTAGCATCTGAAAAATACCTTGTACGGTCTTGATTAATTTCTCGAGTTCCCGCACGTCTAAAGTGTTAATTAATTCAGCCGGAGGTATACTCGCTTCCTCGTTCTGCTTACCTGCCGGCCGGGAGCCAATGAGCCCGTCCGCTGTTGGCACGTGCTCTGACGAGTCTCGCGGAGGCTTCTGGGAAATGGAGTTCTTTGGTACTGAGGACCGGGTTGCCTTTTTTGGCGGACTGCAGTCTGTCTTTGTTAATTTGTCGACATCCCGAACAGCCAATTCCCGGACCTCCTTACCTTCTTTCGGGTTGAGCGGTGCTTCGCTCGCCTCCCCCTTCCCCTTCGGAATGTCCAAGTCAGTATCTTCAGCTATGAAGGCACAAACAGTGGGATGTGGACCTCCTCCTTCCCAGAAAACAGCGGGGTTGATCACGTGTCCCTCGCCAGCCGGCGACATGCGGAAGTCCTCTTCCATGCTCTTTGGCTCGAACAGGAGTGTTCCATTGTCTTCAGGAAAGTCTCCTTTCTCCTGCGAAGCCTCCAGGTGATCATTTCTGAGGTACATACACGGGATAAAGTGTGTTATTTTAAATGGGTTATCGAAGACGTTCCCGGCACGTACCTCAGAGCGATTGTTGGTCCCTGGTTGCTTCTCCGGACTTGTGAGGCCGCTCCGTAACTCCTCCTGAGCGTCGGCCATTACGAGTGTGGCTCTTCTGCTGGCGTTGTCACTTTGTTTGCCCTTCTTTTTCCCCATACCGGACTTGGTTAAGGTAAGTTCCTGTGCTGATGTTGCGTGTCCGTACGTTGCCTTCAGGGGGTTCTCTTACAACAAAAATTTTATGTACAGGTCCTCTGCAAAAGACGCTAGAGAATCCTGCAGGCTACGCCACTGTGACCGTTAGGGGGCATTTTCGCTCCCTTGAACCCTTGTTCAAGATGCCAGACACCAGATAAAAGTCCAAAAATTGACTTTAATAATAATGCACAGTGCACAAAGCACCCTCCTCTCCACAATAACACAATAGAAATACTCAATATGGCAAAACCTATAATCTGCATGTATTGAAATGTTTTAATAAAAGGATATATTTAAGGCACAATTGTTCTAAAGATACAATTATTCAGTTTATATATATATATATCAAAATATCATATCAAATATCAATCATATTCCATATATCAAACATTGCATGCCGTAGAGGAGGTTGCAATATGATATTGCCTTGCTAGGCTGTCAAACAGTTACATCTTTGCTCCTGTACTGGTACCATATTCTCAGTGAGTGCTGAACCTCTGGATTTCTTAGTTGGTGATTATTAATGGTATATTGTGCACAGAGTAAAACATACAGGAATGATTTAGTGTGGGATTTTATCTCCATTGTGAACCAAGAAGTTCCAAGTTAATTTCAGCCTGATTCATTCTATAGTCTCATGGTACCTTGATTTGCAGCCCAGCAGTGGTATTAAGAGTTAGGTGGCCTCATACTCCCCACCACTACTTTAGATCTCTGAAGCGTTAATTCTTTTTATCTGTGGCCATAAATCCTTAACTTGTTCCTGAGGTTTTACATTTTTCGGTATACTGAAAGCATCCCTTATGTGGTGATTTGCCAAAAGCTTCTTTTATTTCTTTTGCTGTCAGTTTCTTGTTAAATTGAAAAAGGTATAAGATCCTCTACATACTTTCAAGGACAAAAATTTTAATGAGGGTGGAAGAGTTTTATGTGAAACAGGCTAATTATAGGTTATCTGTGAAGGATGTAATTAATCCTCTGTAAACTTTCGGTGTGCAGTGAACCACACTGACCATGTTGAGGTAAGCTAAGATAATATAATGGCATCCTTTGAGGACAAACATTTTGAAATGAAAACTTCTTAAAGATGCATCTGATGAATAAAAAACTAATTTCAATGCAAGTGGGGCCCATTAGCTACTGACCCCTAATTATGTCAATGTAGTCACCATTGATAAATACATTTTATCTTATTTTGGTGTAGAAGCAGAGGTAAACAAAAGAGTTTGTCTTTGCCTACAGGAACATATTTATTGGCACATTTAATGCTACTGATGTTTTCACACAAAACCTAACAATTATTTTGAACTAATTGTTTTATTAAGCACTCACAGATTCTCCACTGAAATAGTATTTTGTGTTGTGATTTGCTGTAGCATTTTAGAGAATCTAGTACAGTCGACCCTTGACATACGACCGGCCTGACATGCGAACAACTTGATTTACGACCAAAATTTTTGTTTTGATTTACGACCAACATCTTGCATTACGACCCGAATGCGGTCACGTGTATCCGCTTGTGCGATTGTAAAAAAACAGCCGAGAGCATTAGTAAGCATCAGTCGGAGCCCAGATACATGTGTTTGTGGACGTAATTTCGGTCAGTGCAGTGATTTATCTATATATATAATTCACTAAGACCATGGCAAGCAAGACGCATAATTGCTAAGGAAGGAAGAGAAGGTAACGAAGGTAAAGAAAGCGATTGTTAAGGGATGTTAGCTGAGGCTGAGTCAGCACTGGCTTGCTTTGGAGTGTATTATTACAGCAGTTCAAAACACGGCCAGCTTTGAACTGAATGCTCGACTACTGTCATTAATAACTTGAGAAACAGCGATCACAATCGAAACGAAGAAGGAAATTGTGCGGAAATATGAGAGTGGCGTTCGTGACCAATCTCACTAATATGTACAGCATGTCGAAATCCACCATCTCGACCATTTTACAAAGAAAAGATTTGCATAAGAAGGCTCCTTCTAAACAATAACCACCTTCCGTTTCATTCTCCTCCTTCATCCTGCAGCCCAAAGATGTCAAATTAAATGGCGAGTACAGTATGAAATTGTTGTTTCTGGTAGGCTAGGCACTTTTTATAACTTTTTGGTTAGTACATTAGAAAAATTATTGGTGTTTTGGTAAATTATGCGCATTATACAACCCTTTTTTATTATGAAAAGGTTAAGTAAGTGTTGCTGTGGGAGGTTCGGAGCGCATTATGGGTATTTCCATTATTTCTTATGGGAAAAATAGTCTTGATTTACAACCAACTTGAGTTACAACCAGCCCTCGCAAACGAATTGAGTTCGTAAGTCAAGGGTCCACTGTATTACGCAATTTTGACAGTGTCTGGAGTTCGGTAATGCTTTCTTGAGAGTAATACTGGTAAAGTAACCATTGTGGCATTAGGGGGCGCTAGTGCTCCCTTGAACCATCAGGTACCACTCCAAACACCGGATACAAGTCCAAGACTTTTTATTATTTAAGAATAATGTGCACAAAGCACCCTCCACACTACTCACAAATTATACCACAACACAATGAAAATACTCTTTCCTCCTCGCCCAGACACTTTGCCCTCCTACCTCCCAGCTCAGCTCAGTGTCTGGACTTTCCCAGAGTCCTTTTATAGCCCCTGACCCGGAGGTGTTCCTGCCCAACCAGTCCACAGTTCCTTATTCCTTCCGGGTCAGGGTAAACAGTCCTTTTTCTTCAACCTGGGAGCACGTTGTTTCTTCCTGTCACGTGACCGTGATGTACTCCCAGGTTATAGGACACATATGAGCCCACAAGCCCCCTTACAGTGACTCCCAGCGGCCCCAAAGGTATCCAGCAGGGCTGTGTATAAACACTACAAGGTCCATGATGCCCTGCTGGAAGTCGGGGCACGATCCTGCTGTCGGGAGAGCTCTTCCTGGCGGCCTGGGGGTGAGGACCGGAGTATGAAGCCGGCAGTCCTCCACACCATGTAACATTTGCATAGTAAATGACATTGAATATGATTAGAAATATCGTATTGAAGTAGAAATGCAGTCTTCTAACTGATATTGTAAAAATTCTTTTGGGCGGAGATACTTCTGAAAAACAAAACAATACAGTAATTTAAAAAAGTGCTTCTGTCTGGAAGAAGGCAAATGGGAATTGGTGAAGAACCTTGAAAACAGATGGATTGAACATGGATTGTTTTGAGAGAGAAAGAGAAAAGCCCACAGTGGAAAGTCCTGGTAGATGCTAGTGTGGGTGTACAGTGGCTGCCAGGGTACAGTAGTTGGCGGAAGTACAAAGGGTGAATGAGGAGTGAGCTTTTGGCAGACTAGCATGATGAGTTTACACAACCACAGAGGAAAGGAAGTAAGGCCAATAAAGTATATGTGATTCCTGGATTTGAATTCAGAAAATGAATTAATGGTAAGGGATGGCAACATCTAATATTTAGGGGACAAAACCTTCACAAGGTGAGTGCAGAAAAGGGAAAGTAATCAAGTAATAAAAATCTGTTATTTTTCAATGCTCCATTTGTCAATGTCAGTAAATAAGTACCAATAAGTTATCTGTATTCTAGATAAGGGTTCCTGGCTGTTATACTTGCATCAAGGTGTGTTGCCTGTGTCGCCCACAGATGGAATTACTTGTTCTTAACACCAGACATCGATAGTCATACACCGAAATGGACTAAAGCAAATGAGGATGCAGAACAACAACAATTGTGCAAATATGTAAGGTGCCTTTTGTTTTCATAGTCCATTAGCATCCAAAAAAAGTGTGGTTCAGATCTTCAATAAATTAATACATATTCCAATTAACAGTGTTTGTGGAGATTCAAATTTAATAAATAAATAAATATGAAGGTTAAAAAACAGGTCAGAATAAGTCCCTTTAAAAACAGCCTCAGTGCATCCTTCCAAATCAACATCTTCTCTGGTCATCCTTTACAGACTACTCACAAAGAGGAGATGTCCTTCAGCAGGTACAGTCAACCATCATCTGGCTTGTCTCTCCGTCACTATCCCGTGGACCCTAGGAGCCCTTCTGCCTTTTCCCACCGCCGTCTCTTGGCATCCATTGAATCTCCTGGAATGGTTGGCCCCTCCTGCTCCCTGGATGCTAAGCAGGTGTAAACCTAGCCCTAGAATATCCCTGCTCCACATGGGGCATCATCCCTGTCTGTTTGCCTTTTCTCAGCAGTACTGGCTTGGCCACGATTTTGACTCTTCTTTACCTTTCCTTCCTACTCAGGCCCCTTTTATACCACATTGGATATACAGTAGATGCCTTGATTATGATACCCAGAGCACTAATGAGGGAACCGGCTGAACAGCATAAAGCTGCACAAAAATGTACGAACAGCCAATTTTGCTATCAATACTCTGGGGCACCTACACTGTTATGGACTCCTAACACTCATCACCACACAAGGTAACTAAACCTCACTTGTTTAAGTAAAGAATAATAACAATTTATTAATAATAACAAAGACTACAGAAATATAATAATTACCCATAAGCATTTACACCAGATAAAAGACAGTCAAGTGAAACATATAACATAATGGTTTGTTTGTAGGTTTCTTAAGTTTCTTGGTTTTAGAAGCTTTTCTTTAAGAACATTTGAAATCGAACATCGAAATCAGTCCATGTTTTCTTCCTTTTACACACAACCTTTGTAAAACTTATATTAATCTTCAGCTGGAGGCACATTTGTTTTCCAATTTAATCAAAAGCTTGTAAAAGGTAGAAGTTTATCTGACACAGTTAATCATAATTTTACCCAGGGCTTTGCAGTAAAGGACTAATGGCTTACCAAATTATTACTGTAAAAATGTGCCTGAGCAGAACATATATAATGAATGATGTTTAGCAGGACCTGTTTCAAAATATATAGAATACTTCAGAAAAATTGATTTACAGAACATTCTGTCACTTACATACAAAACCAACACATTGAGTAATGCAAAATTTGTTGAGGTGTTCTCTGTCTTGTCACTATTTCACTGCTAATATTTAAAATAAAATATGTTTAAAATAACTTATTTTGTCATCATTATACCAGATCAACTCACTCTGTAGTCCAAACATTACTTTTTTCCATAGGCGACATACAAAAGATTACTATATTTATCCCACATATTACATTAGCAGCTCCATCTTATATAAATTACTCAGAGAGGAAATATATATATATATATATATATATTTTTTTTACCTTAAAAAGCAGCAGGGTAAAAAAAAGTTATGCTAAATGATGAGTCCACTGAATGTTATGGCTGTACCACTGCTGGCAAAGTGTACTGTTTACTGAAGTTGTAGCTGTAATACACCAGTCCCTGTGTTGGAACTTTTAGGCTGCAGTTCTTTTTTGTGATGTGTGATTTGGAAGAGCTCTATGTGTTTGGCAATGTACTTCTTATAAAAGCTCATTTTCATTCATTTAAGTGTAAATATAATAACTTAGTGAGTGAGTGGCTTTTGATAATGATATATTCTAAAACAAATTACACAAATAAATACCCACTATCATCTTAAAATGAGCAAAGCAGACTTGAGTTTTAGAAATTTGTCATTCAATTCTGCCACTTATACTAAGTCAAGAATAGAGCCTTCTGGTATAGTCTTTCAAACTCATCATGCCATTATATGGCATAAAAGTCAACCTTTACTAAAATGCTACTAAGTCTAGTTAAAAGCTAGAGTTAAATGCTTTGCAACTTCAGAATACATTTTATTCAACTTCACTCCCCCCACCCCCCATATTACCTTTCACATTTAGTCTGCTTTGTTTCTTTATATTTAAGGATGACATGTCAACATTTGGCCTTTAGGAATAACCAGGTCTCTATTGCCCGAGTAAAGTTTTTGAAGTTCTTAGTTGCATTCTGGTATTTATGTTCCTATTGTCCTAAGGACAAAAAGAGAGAGGTTGGGAGCATGCACTGATAGTGTGTTGCTGCACCCACCACACAATGAACCATCTGGATCGGGACCTGAGGGTACTGGTTGACATCTCAGCACCACACTGGAACAGTCTGATGTTTTTTAAAGTGGCTGGAGTGCCAATCCTGCCACCAACCCCCAAATTTTCTCTGTAATTTGGAGGGGCTGCTTGCAGGGCTGGATGCAGATTAATGTCATACCCAGGACAAACCAATTGCAGGTTAACACTAAAATCTCTGAAGGCTAAGAAAAAAGTTGTAATGCCGGGCCACCTTAAATTCCTTTGCACCTCATCATCAGTGTCCTTGTTTTGCAAATGTGTCAATCAGCACAAGCAGCAAGCAACCTGCTATCCCATCCTCCATCGATGCAGCTGAAGTCAGGCTCAAAATTCTTAGAGCTCCAGTCTGTTTATCTGGGTGTGAGGTGTCTGGAAATGTATAGGGTAAATAATATATTATTATTTGGAATACATACATTTCATCTGTGTTCCATATCTACAATGATCTGGGTAAATGTAGGATTACAGGAAATGTGTGGCAAGAAATGTTGAACACATAACTAAAACAGAAACCTTTTTTCATGTTATAGAAATAATTGACAAAATGGCAATGTGAAGTGTAGAATGTGCAAAGACTGAAGTCCAAATATCAAATAAACACTTTCAGAAAAGTGAGTTTTATTCAAGAATATAACCGAAGAAAAATAAGTTATTTGATTTACATGGTGCTGTCAATGTATTAAAAACTGAAGCCCAAATATCAATCTACACAACCTAAACATCTCAGCTTGGCTGGTGTAGAGGTAAGAATAGCTGTTTCTAAATCAAGAGGTTGCATGTTCAATTACTGGTCTTCCCCATATTTGCCATATTGAGGAGTGAGCTGCTATTATTATTACTATTATATAGTAAAAACACATTTGATTTGAGTCTGTAACGCCCGTTGTAACTTTTTGCTACTTGTAAAAGTTAGTGTTTTTTTCATTGAGTTTTATTCTCTCAGTCACGTTCACGTGGTGCAATGAACTTGCCTCTCCCTCTCTGAGCTGATGTCATTTATGTCCATTCTTTTAACAAGAGCAGCAATCTATTTGTTGTACCAGCAATCAAAGATATGATGTCCCATGACCCCTATCAGACTATCATGCGGCATTTGCATTTTGACAACAAAGAACATGTGAAAAACGACAGATTTGCTGTGATCTCAGACTTCTGCCAACATTTTATTGAGAACTGTCTTTTGAGTTACAACCCAAGGCAACATATTACTGTTGATGAGGTCCATTGCCCTTTCTTGCAATACATCTCAACCAAAATTGACAAGTTTGGCATAAAGTTTTGGAATGCGACAGATTTGGAGACAAAGTACATCAACAACAAGAACAACAACATTTACTTATATAGCACATTTTCATACAAACAGTAGCTCAAAGTGCTTTACATAATAAAGAATAGAAAAATAAAATACACAATAAGAAAACAAAATAAATCAACATTAATTAACATCGAATAAGAGTAAGGTTCAATGGCCAGGGGGGACAGAAAAAACAAAAAACTCCAGACGGCTGGAGAAAAATAAAATCTGTAGGGATTCCAGACCATGAGACCGCCCAGTCCCCTCTGGGCATTCTACCTAACATAAATGAAACAGTCCTCTTTGGATTTAGGGTTCTCACGGAAGGGCTTGATGAAGATGGTCACGTAGAATTCTGTCTTTTAATCCATCCATCATTGTTGGAGCATCATGAAGCTTTGAGTAGGTGGAGGTGGCGCAGGCCACCACCTCAAAGAAACCGGAAAAAGAAACAGAAAAGAGAGTAGGGGTCAGTACGGATTTTAGAGCCACCATGAATAGTTATTATGAGGAAATTGAACATACAGAGTATCAGGATTAAGTTAAATTAAGTTAAATTGAAGTTATAGAAAGGCCATGTTAAAGTAATGTGTTTTCAGCAGTGTTTTAAAGTGCTCTACTGTATCAGCCTGGCGAATTCCTATTGGCAGGCTATTCCAGATTTTAGGTGCATAGCAGCAGAAGGCCGCCTCACCACTTCTTTTAAGTTTTGTTCTTGGAATTCTAAGGAGACACTCATTTGAGGATCTGAGGTTACGATTTGGAATATAAGGTGTCAGACATTCCGATATATAAGATGGGGCAAGATTATTTAAGGCTTTATAAACCATAAGCAGAATTTTAAAGTCAATCCTGAATGACACAGGTAACCAGTGTAGTGACATTAAAACTGGAGAAATGTGTTCGGATTTTCTTTTCCTAGTTAGGATTCTAGCAGCTGCATTCTGCACTAGTTTTTTGGGTAGTCCTGAGAGGAGTGCATTACAGTAATCTAGTCGACTGAAAACAAACGTGTGAACTAATTTCTCAGCATCTTTCAGTGATATAAGAGGTCTAACTTTACTTATGTTTCTTAAGTGAAAAATGCTGTCCTAATGATCTGATTAATATGCGATTTAAAATTCAGATTACAGTCAACAATTACCCCTAAGCTTTTTACCTCCGTCTTGACTTTTAATCCTAATGTATCCAGTTTATTTCTAATAGCCTCATTGTATCCATTATTGCTAATCACTAAGATTTCAGTTTTCTCTTTATTTAACTTGAGAAAGTTACTATTCATCCATTCTGAGATACTAGTCAGACATTGTGTTAGTGAATCAATAGAATTAGGGTCATCAGGTGCTATTGATAAGTACAGCTGTGTGTCATCAGCATAGCTGTGGTAGCTCACGCTGTGCCCTGAGATAATCTGACCTAACGGAAGCATGTAGATTGAGAATAACAGCGGACCCAGGATAGAGCCTTGTGGAACACCATATCGATATCATGTGTCTTCGAGTTGTAATTCCCACAACTAACAAAAATTTTCTCCCTGTCAGGTAGGATTCAAACCAATTTAAGACACTGCCAGAGAGGCCCACCCATTGACTAAGGCGATTTCTAAGAATGTTGTGATCAATGGTGTCAAATGCAGCACTCAGATCTAAGAGGATGAGAACAGATAAATGGCCTCTGTCTGCATTCACTCGCAAATCATTTACTACTTTAACGAGTGCAGTTTCTGTGCTGTGATTTGTTCTAAAACCCGACTGAAATTTATCAAGAATAGCATGTTTATTGAGGTGGTCATTTAACTGCATAATGGCTGCCTTCTCCAGAACTTTACTTAAAAAAGGCAGGTTAGAGATGGGTCTACAATTTTCAAGAGCCGAGGGTCAAGATTATGTTTCTTAAGAAGGGGTTTAACTACAGCAGTCTTAAGACAGTCTGGGAAGACCCCCGTATCTAATGACGAATTTACTATGTCCAGAACATTATCAATTAGCACGCCTGATACTTCTTTGAAAAACCTTGTTGGTATTGGATCAAGGACGCAGGTGGAGGATTTTAATTGAGAGATTATTTTTTGTAAATCAGGTAAATCTATCCTAGTGAAAGAGTTTAATTTGTTTATAACAGGATGCTGGGGTTTAGGAGGATCCTTAGTGTTGGAGGGATATACTATGTTATTTCTAATATCATTAATTTTTTGATTGAAAAATACAGCGATAGCCTCACAGGTTTTACTGGAAGAACTTTGGAGGCATTCCTTTGAGTTACCTGGGTTTAGTAGGATCCCAGATCCCAGATGTCCCACAGGAGAAAGAGTTTCCGAGACTGTGGCCATAAAGCGGTTTCTGGACAAAGACAGAACCGTAACAACAGACAACTTCTTCAAAGCGCTTTCGCTGGCTAATAGACTGCTGTACTGCAATACAGCTCTGCTTGGTACCATAAATAAAGTGGGACAGGAAGAAGAAAACTGAATGAAAAAAATTAAAGTAACAACAAGATGCCATGAAGACATGATTCACCAGCATTTGTATGTCAGCGTATATCCCTTCAGCAATATCTTTTACAAGTAGCAAAACTTTACACCGGCTGTTACAGACTCTCCTCTGCATCAGCCAAGCTGATATGTTTTGGTTGTGTCGATTTATATTTGGGCTTCAGTTTTCAAAAATTGACACCTTTCATTTCCTCATATGGGTTCTGATCATATACTTTCCATCACCAGCTGGAAAGAAATCTCTTCAGTTTGGTTAAGGAAAGGGGAATATAGTTTGACTAAGGTGAAATACAATAGTTTTGACTAAGTGCTTATTTCCACTTGAATAAAACTGACAGTACTTTGAGGATTATAGTTTTTGATTTCTTCAGTGCCTTCAGTACCATCCGGCTCTCCATGTTAAGAAGTAAACTCAGAGATACAGTATGCTGGTAGATGAGTCTATGGTATCCTGGTTAATGGACTTTCTGTCCGGCAGACTCAATGACTGTGTTTATGATACAGATGTGAGTAGCAATGAAACACCACAAGGAACAGTCCTGTCTCCTTTTCTGTTTACCTCTGACTATATATATATGTTATATATATAACATCAGGATATGTCACTTGCAGAAATTCTCAGATGATTCTGCACTTATGGGGTGTATCGATAAAAGAGATGAAATATAGTAGAAGAGTCATGTAGAGAAGTTTGTTCCTTGGTGCATCTAAACATCAGCAAACCCAAGGAACTGGTTACTGACTTTCGCCTCACCAAAGAGCCTCTCCGCCTGGTCACTATTTAAGGAATGGATATAGAGGTGGTCGACTTCTACAAGTTCTTGGGGGTCCATATTAAAGGCGATTTGGACTGGTCTTGGAATACAGAGGAACTACATAAGGAAGGGCAGAGCAGGCTTTTTTTCCTTAGGAGGCTGCATTCCTTTAATGTGGGTAGCGACATCCTTAACATCTTCTACAAGTCTGTGATTGCCAGTGCGACAAAGACAGAGCATATATTTGTAGACCAGAAAGGCAGAGTGCATGAGAGGGAAGGCCAGAAAAAGCAACATGTTGTGATATTGCTTTTACTGTTGAAATTCTGGAGGTAAATACCCTATTGCTTACTGTCTTATTAACACTAGAATTACCAGAGGCTACGAGAAAACTCATAAATCCGTCCCACCTTAAATCCATTCGCACCTCTCCGTCAGCGTCTTTTGTCCTGTAAATGTGCCGATTAAGACAAGCAGCCTGCTATTCCATCCCCCACCGTCGCAGAACATGCACAAAGTTCTCCCAGATCATGCCTTGTTTGATTTTCAGTGAGTGTAGTGCTGGAGTTTTAGAGTGGAAATAATAGATCTTTATATGGAACACATGCATTTCATGTGTGTTCCGTTTCTACAGTAATCTGTGTAAACACATTGATAAAACAGAAACCTTTTCATATTTTAGTAATAAATGTTACAAAATGTTGGCATAAACTATAGAATGTGTGAAGCCTGAAGTCCAAAGATCAAATAAACACTTTCACAAAAGATTCAAGAACGATAAAACAGCTTCTGTGGCTGACGTAATCTAGAGTCCCCGGTTCGATCTCTATTGTCTCCTATATTTGCCGCTTTCAGTAGTGAGCTGCTCTTATTGTTAATATTATACAGTACACCAGGGCTAATAAATTGGCGGCCCGCGGGCCACATGCGGCCCAGAATCAACCTCCGAGTGGCCCAGCCCGTGGTTCCGCCCATAGATAATAAATTAATATATATTATTCATAAATTGTTATTTTAATATAATTTAATATAAATATATATATATTATATTAATATAAATATATAGTATATTAATATAAATATAAAGTATTTATTATGTCTATGGTGCTGCCAAAAACGCGCATTCCTACGTAAATTCCGTAGCCTGCAACACGCAAACAATGCAGAGCGTGCCGGTAGTAGCTTAGATTACTATCAATATGTCTTTCTCAACACTGAAACGTAAAATTGCCAATGAAAACCGTAAGTTTAACCCTGCCTGGACTGACAAATACTTGTTTATTTTACCGTCACATCCAAACGCCAAACTGATGTGTTTAATTTGTAATGAGTGCGTTGGAGTATTTAATTACAATGTGCGGAGGCATCATGTTGAGAAACACCACACTTTTCGCACCAATTTTCCAGAGGGATCTCAAGAGAGGGCTGCAAAAGAGCAGAGTCTGATTGCATCTTACAACCGGAGCAGTACTACCATGGTGCGGTCATTCATAGCCCAAGAGAGAGCCACTGCAGCATCCCTTCATGTTTCCTGGATACTGGCAAAAAAGAACAGGCCATTCACAGACTCTGAAACCGTGATGGACTGTATGCTGGCTGTCGTGGATGAGGTGATAAATGATGATAAAATTAAAATGAGCATGGTATCTGCTATAAAAAACGTACCCCTGTCAGATACTTCAAACATTTGTCCGTTTTTTTGATGGCAAATGCTTCTGAGAGGAGCTGCTCGGCCAACTGCCGTTAGAAGGACACACAACTGGCGATATAGTCTTTGGGAAAATTTCTGCCTTTTTTAAAGACAGTGGTCTGGATATGAAGCGTGTGTGCATGCTTGTGAAAGATGGGGCTCCATCCATGACAGGGAAAGTGAATGGTTTGGCAGCACGTTGGGCCGCTGTTGCACCTCAGTTGATCTCCTTACACTGCATTGTGCATCAGGCAGTGTTGTGCGCAAAACTAAGCGGGGCGCTCAAAACGACAATAGACAGCATTATGGCTAGAATTAATTTTATTCTCTCCACATCAAGCCTCCAACACCGCTTATTCCGCATGCTGCTGTCAGAAATGTCTGCTGAGCACCACGACCTTCTTTTGCATAATGACGTGAGGTGGCTGTCCAAAGGCAAAGCACTGGAGCGTTTCTCATAACTTTCCTCCACGGCAGCAAGCAAAAAAAGGCAGAAACGCACTTGAGTCGCATACTGGACGACAACTTCATGGCCGATGCCTGCTTTCTGAGCGACATATTCAAACAACTGAACGATCTCAATTTGGGACTACAAGGCAGAGACAAAACTGTCATCGACCTTGTGGAACAGATGCGCGCATTCCAAGTTAAACTGGACCTTTTCGCAAATGATTTGAGCACAGGCCGAATGCTGCATTTTCCGACACTCCGCAAATGCATCTCATCCCCGCACAAATCACGGATGTGATGACAGATTTCATTGTGATGTTGAAAAATAACTTTGCTGGTCGATTGGATGGACTTGACCTGCCCACAGAGTTGGCCGTTTTTGTCAGAGACCCGTTCGCTGTTGCAATAGAAGGGGACTTATCCGCCAGAGCTAAGAAACTGGTCCCTTCCATTGACGAGGGGAAATTCACACTCGAACTTGTTGACATGCAGTCATCTGTAACCATGGCACAGGAGCTTTCCACTAACGGGCCTGCAATGTTTTGGACTGATGTCAACGCACATCAGTTCCCTAACATTAAGAAAGTAGCGATCGTCATGCTCAGTATGTTTGGATCAACATATACATGTGAGTCAAGTTTTTCACACATGAACTCCATAAAAAGCAACTCTTGTTGCTGCCAGACTGACCATACTCTCCACCAATGCCTTCGAATTGCATTGACAACTTACGAGCCTAAAGTCACTGCTCTCGTTCAAAACAAAAAATACCACTTCTTCCACTAAGTCAGCAGGGTAACTGTAGCCTACAATACATCAATATAATGTGGGATGTGTAACAGAGGCATGCCTAATCACATATGGTGATTTAAAATATGTTCCCTCAGTGTTGTTATAGTTGTGAATACTGTGCACTTTTTATTTTATGCACTTTGAGATGTTCCTGGGTCAAATGTGTGCAAGTTTGTTTTGTTTCAAAAGTAAACAATGTTATTTCTAATAGCCTACTACTGTGCACTATTTTGTTTTATGCACTTTGTGATCAGATAGGTCAGATATGTAGCTTAGGTCAGTTTTTTTTCTTTTGTAAGTGGAAAAAATAGGGGCTACCTCAGATTCTGTTAATTCAGCTCTTTTTGTATGCACCTTTTGCTCTGCAAACTGACCAAAGTTTAAAGAGAAACAACGAATAAACCTTATGTTTTTCAATAAATTTGTTTGTGTTGGTTTTAAAATTTGTCATTATGAGCTGCTTTGCCGCTAAAATGACTGGCCCAGCTAACCTTCTTGGTTTGACAATCTGGCCCAACTGAATTTGTAATTGAATAGCCCTGCAGTACACACATATATTTGGTTTGCATCTGTAACAGACCGTGTACATTTATAGTACTGTACTTTTAAAAGTTACGGTTTTTTTTTCACTTTTATTCTCTCAGTCACGATCACGATCATACTACAACCCTAGGGGTCTGACACTGTTATTTTTTACTTGAAACTGGGAATAACTGTAGATGTGAGTGGTATTTTGAGGCAATGGAACTGGACATTCATGATCTGGAGAGATAAAACTGACACACAAACGCTGGTGAATCTGCCTTATTCGTATCTAACCGTCACTTTATTTTTTTTGTATTCAGTTTTATTGAGTGTTCCTGCTCACACAGAATTTGTATGCACCTTATGGTTTATGATGTCAAAAAAGAAAACAAAAAACAGAGACATAGGTACTGTATGTATGATATTTGGAATTATTCATTTTATGACCTTTGATGAGGTCAGTTCAGCGCTATGCAATCATCAAATTCAAATGTTAACAGTTCACACACACGCAAGGGCCATCCTTCCTACATTTACAGCATGTGTACCAGTTGCTGTAACATTTTCTAAGCTGTACTGTAATACAACATGGATTCCATCATCTTGACTCTTATAGTCAGGGGTGCTTAATCTGAACATAATGCACTCTCTGCCTTTTGAACTATTAGAGATGTTAGTAATGATTTGTTCTTGTGGCTTCTCACTGTGAATATCAGGAGTGTACACATAAATGTGGAATGCCTAAGCCTTTATTGAGTTAATGAAAATCACTTTGTGTGTGTGGAACTGATTGAGCCTTGACTGGAAAACGAGGCTGATTCAAGTGAGACACAGAAAACCTGAAAAGGAGTTTCATGGAGTAATGAATACTGTATATACAAGTTTGTTTTTTTTTAATTTATATAAGAAACAGATGTTGGTTATCCATGAGATTTCAACTCAGACTTGTTGGTTAGTAGACTTGTATGCTATCCACTATACTACTATTAAAACTGATCTGGTTGATACTGTAAATCATACTGTAAATCAAGAGATTGAGGAGGAATGTAATTATAGAACTTTACCTCATATGTGGATTGATTACTAAAACTCACTTTACTTTGTTTGGGAGGCAGCTGGAGGCCAGTCTATGACTTGGAATTATTAGTAATGTGTGATATGTTTCCACAGAACCTAGCATCACGCTATGGTGTAGTGGTTAGCAACTCTGCCCTAGAAAGAGAAGTTTTGGGTTTAATTCCTGGCCATGATGTATTCATGTAACTTTAAGTGAGTTCTTAAACTAAGGAGGTAATTAAAGAGGTAATTATAGAACTCTACCTCATATGTGGACCAGGTTCTAAAATTCACTTTAAGTGAATTTTACTTTGTTTGGGAGGCAGGTGGAGGCCCGTCTGTGATAATCAAGAATTATTAAAGTGTCATCTGTTTCCAAAAAAATCAGCACCAAGTTGTGGTGTACTAGTTAGCATATCGGCTATTGAATTAAAAAATTAGTGTTCAAATCTTGACCATAATGTAAACATGTTTTAAATGAAATATTTCTCATTGTCTGTATTTTCTGTGGGTGGTGGCATATTTTCTCAGGCATTATCTAATGTTACTTATAGAGCAGCTACGAGGTGTCAGCCTGAAAACATCTTTGTAATTTGCTGGGCACTATGTAAATAAAGGGATACTTTTTACCACTTGGATTCTAGATTGATAGATAGATACTTTATTAATCCCAAGGGGAAATTCACAAAATACAGCAGCAGCATACTGATACAAAAAACAATATTAAATTAAAGAGTAATAAAAATGCAGGTAAAAACAGACAATAACTTTGAATAATGTTAGTGTTTACCCCCCTGGGTAAATTCCGGATGGAATTCACGAATCGCATTGTGTGGGGGAGGAAAGATCTCCTCAGTCTGTCAGTAGAGCAGGACAGTGACAGCAGTCTGCCAATGAAGCTGCTCCTCGGCCTGGAGATGACACTGTTCAGTGGATGCAGTGGATTCTCCATCATTGACAAGAGCTTACTCAGCACCCATTGCTCTGCCACAGATGTTAAACTGCCCAGCTTCATTCCTACAATACAGCCTGCCTTCCTCACAAGTTTGTCCAGGTGTGAGGCGTCCTTCTTCTTTATGCTGCCTTCCCAGCACACCATCGTGTAGAAGAGGGCACTCGCCACAACCGTCTGATAGAACATCTGCAGCATCTTGTGGCAGATGTTGAAGGATGCCAAACTTCTAAGGAAGTATAGTTGGCTCTGACCTTTCTTACACAGAGCATCAGTATTGGCAGTCAAGTCCAATTTATCATCCAGCTGCACTCCCAGGTATTTATAGGTCTGTACCCTCTGCACATAGACTCCTCTGATGATTACGGGGTCCATGAGGGGCCTGGGCCTCCTAAAATCTACCACCAGTTCCTTGATCTTGCTGGTGTTCAGATGTAAGTGGTTTCAGTCGCACCATTTATCAAAGTCTTTGATTAGCTTCCTATACTCTGCCTCCTGCCCACTCCTGATGCAGCCCACAACAGCAGTGTCGTCAGCGAACCTTTGCACGTGGCAGGTGTCCGAATCGTATTTGAAGTCTGATGTACTGTATATAGGCTGAACAGGACCGGAGAAAGTACAGTCCCCTGCGGCGTTCCTGTGTTGCTGACCACAATGTCAGACCTGCAGTTCCCGAGACGCACATATTGAGGTCTGTCTGTAAGATAGTCCACAATCCATGCCACCAGGTGTGAGTCTACTCTCATCTCAGTCAGCTTGTCCCTAAGGAGCAGAGGTTGGATGGTGTTGAAGGCGCTAGAGAAGTCCAAAAACATAATTCTTACAGCACCACTGCCTCTGTCCAAGTGGGAAAGGGATCGGTGTAGCATATAGATGATGGCATCCTCCACTCCCACCTTCTCCTGGTATGCGACCTGCAGAGGGTCGAGGGCGTGGCAGACCAGTGGCCTCAGGTGGTGAAGCAGCAGCTGCTCCATGGTCTTCATCACATGTAACGTCAGAGCGATAAGCCGGAAGTCATTCCGCTCACTAGGACGTGATACCTTTGGGACTGGGGTGATACAAGATGTTTTCCAAAGACTCGGGATTCTCCCCTGTTCCAGGCTCAGATTGAAGATACACTGTAGAGGACTACCCAGTTCCAAGTGTCCATGGAACGAGTCCACATAAAAGAAAGTGGTAGGAGTTAACAGTGAAATAAAGAAAAATAGAGAAAAAGGTAGAAAGATAAAGACTTTAAAGATAAAGTCATACACAGAGCTGCTGGAAAGGCTGCATCTTGCGTCGGCGCCTAAGTCATATAAATAGATTTGGCTGTGATACTGGGCTGTAAAAATTGTAAACTGTGAAATGGGATGTGTCCATTGCTGTTGGGTGTGTTTCTGTAAAAATAAAAATAAACTGTATCTGTTGGAGAAATTGTGAAATATTGTGAAAATTCATTTGAGGTTGCCACACTAGGATAGATGGTGTAGTGATTAGTGCTAGTTCTGTGTTAATACTTTATGTGATGTCACTCTACAGGTTCAAATCCAGGAGGAGTCTTTTCCTGAGTGATGGAGGAGCAGTAAATTGACGCTGCCACACATATCACATGCTTCTTCATGAGAGTCCAAAAAGGATAATTTTATGCATTCTTCCAACATCACTAGCCCCAGGTATGCGATGCAATTAAACTCAACAGCATGGAAAAAATACAAATCTTTTTCTTTTTGCAGAGATAAAATATGCCACCTTGTCATAAAACCTGCAGTTGTTTGCTTTGTCTTTGTGGTAATAAATGGTCAGTACAAGTGCTTGTGTGACTAGTATTACTGTTTGTGAACACTGGTGTTGATCGGAGAAATTCGTCAAAGTGTTTCTTAGAGCAAATATGCCATATTCGCCTATGAACTTGTTTGCAGAATAATTTCCTAAAAATTCATTGTGCAGCCAGCTTAGACTCCTTTCATCTCCTAATGCCCCAGTGTGCTATCAAAGAAGTTTAGTGGCCAGAGTTGATTTTGAATGGGACAGCCCCTCAAGTATCCTAATAGTTCATTGAATATATCGTAAATATAGTGTAAAAATTGTACACTAAATCGAGTATCCTAATGGTACACTAAAAATGACTGGAAAACGTGCACAAATTTGTAAATACAAAAGATGCAATTGGAGGAAAACTGGAAATGTGTTGGTGTGTTTGTGTCTTAAAGGATGTGTGTTTTGCAGTGGACTTATATGTGAGCTGTGCTGAATATTTATGTCTGCCCCTTTGACAGTATTACCCAGGGTGCTGTGCAGTTGATCAACCAGGAAGGAGTGAAGAACCCACATGCTTTAGTGTTATGTCTCTTTAGTAGTAGCAGCAGGGAGTGAGCAAGCCCATCAGGGAAAACCAAACAAACTGCAGTTTTGAGTTTGAGTTTCATAAGATCCCTTTTAGCCTTTCTTGTGCCTTGTAGGATCAAACAGTCTAAAATTGTAGAATGTAAACAGGTGTTTGGATGGACAACACTGGGGTTTTTTGATATTTTATCTATATTTGTTTTGATTAAAAATTAATTTTTTTTTTACTTACATGTTAACATACAATATATGTCATATACAGTACAATATTAAGTACATGTTAACAAACAATATATGCTCTGTGCCTAGAAATGATTTATTTTTACCTTTCACTCCAATTGTGTTAGGCTATATTTGGCTTTATGGTGCAGGGCAGTAGGGATGTATTACGAGGATGTCAAGCTGATGGACCTTTAGTGGGAACAAAGGAACTCGGATGCTACTTGCCAGTTATAGTCGTGGAAAACTATGTGGTGGTTCGAGTCACAAAAATCACATTGATATTGAGAACTCTGTAGTTTTGTGTGTGGTTTTCTCATTTCTTGAAAGTATCATGCATGAGGAAACTTGGACTGTCCTTAAGAAATATTGTTAAAGGACAGCACATATTCTTTGGCACATCCTTGTAGTGGTCGCGGTGACACTAAGATTCACACCATCAGAAAGATGGTGAGTTATTTATTTTATGGGTCGGACTCCCAGAACACACCCAGCCTTTATCCAGCATGAACCCACTTATTCACAGATTCACAGACAGTTCTTGGTCCAGTTAATTGATAAATAACAATGAAATATGTTAATCGAATGATAAAAAAAAAACCAGAGCATGCAATATAACAAAACATAAATGCAACAAGCCTCCTCAGTTCCCCTGATGGCGATAACAAATCCAAAGACAACACAACAAACAATAAATAATGTCTGAACCAGTCCAATGTAGCGGGGCAGTTGATAGTGGATAGGCGATTGAAAAATCCTATAAATGATTCATATAAGCAATGTAAAGTTTGTCCTGCTGGTTTTTTGATGCAGTGTGGGATGAGGTGATAGGGAAGACGTATTTGATCTGTACACACCCACATGAACAGGCAGGAACGAAACAGACTATGCATCCAGACAGGAACAGTAATCCAAGATAAACAACAGGAGATCCAAATGGGTAAGAAAAGTTTGGACAGAAAAATAGACAATCATAATCCCTTGGCCCCACTGGCTCGATCTTCTTCCCACAAAACCCCTACTCTCTGAAACTGTCCAATAGTGTTACACTGGAAGGGCTGCTGCAGTACCTTATTTCGTAGTGCTGCTACATCCTGGAAGGGAGAGGACGCTGGCGTTGAATGTTCGCCACTTCTCCCTCTGAGTCTGAGTTTGTAGTATTGTTTGTCGTGGATTTTACGCATTTTTATCAAATTTTTGTTGTCTATTCACCTGTTGTCTGGACATACTGTTTTTATTGTTTGCCGTGGATTCTACGGATTTTTATCAAGTTTTATCAAGATTTTGTGTCTACTCACCTGCTGTCGGGATATTCTGCTTTACCGTTTGTTGTGGATTTTGCGGCATTATCTGGATGGTATCTTTTTCTCCCTCTTCAGTTGGAGTGGTGCTCAGCTATTCCAGTTTATAACTTCGCCGACTAAATCCTGTAACCCCTCCTGGTATTAACATCCACATCATTAAAGAACTTGGACTTCTTCGCCGTCCTCGTTACATTCATAGAGGCTCTGGTCGGAAGTTCATTTTCAATAAACAGCAAAAGTGCTCTGCTACTAACATTCCATCTTTTTGGTCACCTGTCACACGTGTGATGCGTCATCAGAGCACTGTTGTTTCAAATACTATAAACATTAGAAGTATCGCGAGATCTCTGCACTCTAGCGTGGGAAACAACCGAGCCACTGTGAGAAATACCGCAAGATCCTTACATCCCCGGCTGGATTTATTTTGTGGAGCGGATTCCAAGCTGCGTGGAGTGGATTTTAATGTTTTGAGACCTGTACTGAGATTTACTCCACAATAGCTGGTCAAATTTGAATTGTTTAATACTCAATCCATCAGCAATAAATCCACACTGATTGAAAAACACATCAGGGAGAAAGGACTTGACTTCATGTGTCTAACAGAAACCTGGCACCAGTCAGAGGCTTACTCTGCCTTAAATGAAGCATGTCCATCTGGTTACAGTTATTTGGAAGCAGCTCGCAGCACTGGGCGTGGTGGTGGTTTAGCCATCATCTATCGTCAGGTAATGGGGGTGTCCCCTATTTCGTTACCTGTAACATCTTCCTGCGAGTGTCTTGCATTTAAATGCAAGCCCCCTTTTCCCATGACTGTTCTTCTTATCTATCGACCTCCAAAACCTAACTCTGCTTTTATTCCGGAAATGACTGATCTTCTCACAACACTGTGTGCCACCTTTGCCAACATCATAATCCTGGGAGATATAAATATTCATATTGATAGTCCTAAAGGTTATCTCACTGTTGATTTTCTTGAGTTGTTAGATTCCCTCAACTTACAACAATATGTTGATGTCCCCACACACTCTAGGGTCATACACTTGACTTGGTTATTTCAAACTTTGCTTTAATTAGTAATTTACAGGTTTATGATCTTGGTATTTCAGACCACAAAGTAGTGTCAATGGAGCTACCCTTTTTCTCCCCTCGTACCAAACCAAAACGGCAGATTCATTTTAGAAATTTGAAGAACATCAATGTGGATGTCTTGGCCCTGGACCTTAAACTTTTTTCTACTGATCTTACCAGTTCCAGCTCTGTTGCTGACCTCGTTGATCTTTACAACCAGTCTCTGAGCAGTCTCCTTGACTTTCATGCCCCTTTAACGTCTAGGTCCGTCTCATTTTTGTGCTCAGCACCATGGTACACCTGCGAGCTGCGAAAAATGAAGGCAGCTGGGCGTGTCCTTGAGTGACGGCTCAAGGCTTCTGGGTTGACTGTTCACAAACAGGCCTATAGGGAACATAGGAGGGCGTATGCAGAAGCTTTGAAGGTTGCACGGTCCAGATTCTATTCTACCATCATTACAAATAGCTCCAGGGATCCAAAAAAACTTTTTTCTACTATAAATCATCTTCTTAAACCTCCTTCATGTGCTCATTCCGAGGCCACTGATGAGAGGTGTAATCTGCATATCAATTTTTTCAGACAAAAGGTTTATAACATTCGCTTAAACCTCTCTACCATGGATATTCTGTTATCCTCAACTGTCGACCCTGAGACTGTCCAGCCCCTTTGCTCCTTCTCTGTTGCCACACGGGAAGAGGTGGAGGACGTCATCAGGAAAATGAAACCGTCTACCAGTTCCCTGGACCCTTTTCCCTCAGCCTTGCTGAAGGCCAACATTTCTGCTATTTCTACACTTATCACCAGGATTATAAACCAATCCCTTTTGGTTGGCCATATTCCTTCAGCACTAAAAACTGCTGTCATCAGACCTCTACTAAAAAAACCCACCCTGGATCCTGAAGTTCTGTCTAACTATAGACCCATCTCTAATCTTCCATTTCTTTCTAAAGTTCTGGAAAACATAGTTGCAGTACAACTTCGTGATCATCTCAAACTGAATAATCTGTTTGAAAAGTTTCAGTCTGGTTTTCGCTCTGGCCATAGCACCGAAACAGCCCTGGTCAGGGTCACAAATGACCTTCTGATGTCAGCAGATACTGGTTCTCCTTCTTTACTCATTCTCCTTGACCTGACAGCTGCTTTTGATACAATTGATCATAATATTCTTCTTCACCGTCTGCAATACACCCTTGGACTTTCAGGAACTGTTTAAAATTGGTTTACATCTTATTTGACTGGTAGAACTGAGTATGTCGCACTTGGCAGTGCAAAATCTCACACCCATATTGTTACCTGTGGTGTTCCACAGGGCTCTGTGTTGGGCCCCATCCTTTTCATCATTTATATGCTCCCCCTTGGAAGTGTCATTAGCAGACATGGTTTTTCTTTTCATTGTTATGCCGATGACACTCAGCTTTATCTTAGGACTACTCCCACCTCCTCTACTGCTCCTCTGCCAACATCTACACTGACTATTTGTTTGGAGGAAATAGAGGCATGGATGAGGCTCAACTTCCTTCAGCTAAACAGATCTAAAACAGAAGCCATTTTAGTTGGCACACCACACCAGCTTCGTTCCACTACCATCACCAGTATCACTTTTCTGGAAAAAAGATACCTCTTTCTACATTTGTTACAAACTTGGGTGTTAAAATGGATTCTGAACTAACTTTTGACACCCACATTAAACATCTCTGTAAGTCATCTTTTCACCATTTCAGGAACATTGCTAAACTCCGTCCAACAATTACCCTGGTAGATGCAGAGAGGCTTGTTCATGCCTTTGTCTCGTCCAGGCTGGATTACTGTAATGCGCTCCTCATTGGGATTCCTGGCAAGAGTATCCAGAGACTCCAGTACATTCAGAACAGCGCTGCCAGGATCCTGATGAGGGTGCGAAAGCATAACCACATCACTCCTATCTTGAAAACCCTTCACTGGCTCCCTGTACCACTTAGAATTGAGTACAAGGTTTCCCTCCTTACCCATCAGTGCATTTATGGATCTGCTCCCTGTATTTACAGGAACTCCTTATCCCTCATACTTCCTCACGCACCCTCCGCTCTGTGCATACCAACACTCTTCAAGTTCCCAGAACTAAACTTAGCAGTATGGGTGATAGAGCCTTTTCTTCGGTGGCGCAGAGGCTGTGGAATTCCCTCCCCGACTACTTGAGAGCCCCACAGTCGATCGACGCCTTAAAACGATCTTTTTAGAAAGGCTTTTTGTTAAATTATTTCTATAGATTTTTTTGTTTGTTAATTTAATTGTTATTTTGTAGCACTTTGAGATTGTTAAATATAAAGCGCGATATAAATAAAATCTATTATTATTATTATTATTATTATTATTATCCTGATGACTGTAGAACTGCAAAAACTAACTTTAAATGCAATTACTTTGTACTTGAAGCGATACAGTGCCAAGTCAGCTTGTACAGTAAATGACTCTATATTAAAGGTATAACTCCAGAATTCTATCAACAATAACTGAAAATGTTATGTATGCTTCCCAAACATCATAGCTGCTGTAGTCTGCGGTAATGTGGGAATAATGGGATTGCCAAGCTCATCAGAGGCTGACTATGGAGAAACCAAATCATTTTGTAGAATCAATGCCTTGGTGAGTTTTATCAAATGATACTGACATGTATGGCCAGCTGAATAGTGTAATCAACCTGTACATTTATAGTGTAGTCATTCTGGTGTGAATCCTTGCATACAGTATTGTTTTCACTCACTTCCAAATGTCCATTACATTGCTAACAAATACAGAAGAGTTTGAAATTCTTGAAACAAGTAATTTTAGACTCAGACTGGACAATGCAAAGAAACTGTTTCAAATGTAAATAATTCTGTTTAAAATAAATTTAGTTAGGCACAAATTCAGAACGGTAATGTACTTGGGCATAGGTCTGCAATAGATAGCCATGCAGCCTCTCTCAGTTTCTGAATAGTGGATGGAATTGTTGTTGTGTTATTATTATTTCTGGATCAGCTGGTGAAGCAATTGCCACTGTCTCTGAAATATTTTCTTTCTACTTTATTGCAATTAAATTAAGTTGTAAATGTTGACAAGCTGTACTGCAGTACAACATGGAGCCCATCAACTTCACACTTAAAGTCACAGGTACTCAATCTGCACATATTGCAGTCTACTCTGCTTGTTAAACTATGAGAGATGTTATTGATGATTCATTGTGAATATCATGAGTGTGCACAAAGTTTGTGGTTGGTTGAAGTCTGCCTTTGTTGGTGTGGAGTAATGGCAGATGTATGTAAGAAAATTTGTTATTTAAGAAAACTTTGACTGTCATGGGTGGGAATAGAACTTACACTTCCTGGTTGATAGACATGTATACTACCCACTACATTACCATAACTGACCCGGTTTTTTGTCTCAGTTGGTACAGTACATCAGACTGTGGTATTTAAGCAAAATACAAGAGATTGAGATGGCAGGCAATTGTTTAAGTTTACCTCATATTTGTGCTGAGTTCTTATCTTAATTTCAGTTGTTTGGGGACATTTGGAGGCAATTCTGTGATTGACAAAGAATGGAAAGATGTGAACTATCCAAAACAAAAACCAGCATCAAGACATGGTGTAGTGGGTAACATACCTACTGTTAAAGCAGTGGTAATGGGTTCAAATCCCAGCTATGATGTATAAACTTGTTTCTGTTTAGGATGTTTTTGTAATTGTCTATATTATCAGCGGGTAAATCATGAATTGTCTATTGTTATGTGTGAAGCAGGTATGAGGCTTCATAATATCATTGTACTCTTTTGGGCACTAGATACCTAAATAATAATGTTTTCACATGGATTTTAATTAAAATGGCTGTGATACAGGACTATTATCAAACTACAAACTGTAAACTGTGAAACGGAATGTGTGCTTTGCTGTGTGGTGTGCTTCTGTACAAATTACATTAACACTAGAATCATTGAAGCCTGCAAAAATATTTTTAATGCCAGGCCACCTTAATTTTACTTGCACCTCCTCATCACTGCATTAATTGCACACCAATAGTGCCCTTATTTTACAAAGATTTGTCAATAGGCTGCAGGCAGGCAGCCTGCTATCCCATCTCCCACTGAGACAGCTGAAGTCAGACATGAAATTTTCGCAGCTGAAGTCTGTTTATCAGGGAATTGAGGTGTCTGGAATTGTATAGGAAAACACTATATCATTATTTGAAATACATACATATCATGTGTGTTCCATGTGTACAATGATCTGTGTAAATGTAGGATGATATTTCTTGCAAAGAAAGAAATGCTGAACACATAACTAAAGCAGAATTTTTTTTCATATTTAATAATAATGACAAAATGTTGATATCAAGTGTATAATATGTGAAGACTGAAGTCCAAATAATAAATAAACACTTTCACAAAAGGAATAAAAAAACAAGTGTACTCTTTTTTTTCTTTGGTTTTATTCTTAAATAATTGTTCAATTTACTTGTTGCTGTCAATGTGTGAAGACTGAAACCCAAATATCAATCAATATGAAAAAAAGATGTTTGCATGCATGTTTCTGTTTGTGTCTTTCACACGGCAGACTCACAAATGTATACTTCACTGGTACAGGGATAAGAACTGCTGCCTTGTAATCAAGATGTTGCAGGTTCAATCTGAGGGCCTTCCTGCATTTTAAGTGTTTGAGTGGTGGGCTGTTTTTATTGTTACTATTTTATAATAAAAACATACATTCAATTTGAGTCTCTATGAAACAAGTGTGCTTTTATTCAAGAATAAAAGTGAATAAACCCCCAAAAAAAACGCACATAAGGTTAGAGTCTTAACAGCCTGTGTAAAGTTATGGTATTTGTAAAAGTTAGTGTTTTTTTTTTTATTCAGTTTTATTTTCTTAGTCACATTCACACTCCCCCCAATCTGACACTGCTGTTTTCAAATAAAGACATGCTATAACAGAGGTGAACTCAGATGTGGATGAGTGTTCTACATCGAAGATAGAGAACAGTAGCCCTCCCCGTGAGAAATATCCACTCACACGTAACAACAATCCACTTGCACAAGTCCCTACAGACGAAAGATGGCACTGCTTGGATGCAGCAAGAGGTCGGGTGTCATCCTGCCGGTCAGTCTGCTGCACACCTGTCATTCAACGAAACAGCACAGCTTACAGGGCTCGCCAAGGTGTAGTTAGAATATCTGCCCTGAAAACAAATGTTTTGGGTTCAAATCCTGTCTAAGATGTATGCATTGATACCATTATGAAATGTTTCTAATTCTCTGTATGAAATGTGCATAATTATATTTTTGGAAGTATTACCCGTTGTTATTGGGGGAGGAGCTACAAGGTGTCAGTATGGAAACATTTCAATATCCTGATGACAAAGTAAATATAGAGTAATGTTTTTAAATGTGGAGTTTCAACTGATTTAGTTGTCATTCTGGGCCATAGAAATTTGAAATTTTAAAAATGGTATGTGTTCATTGCTCTATGGTGTGTGTCTGTGAAAATAACAAGGAATTGTAGGTGTGGGAGAAATACCGGAAATTCATTTGGGGTTGCAACACCAAGACAGATGGTGTAGAGGTAAGTGCAAGTTGACTGTGAGTAATTTATGGGATGTCACCTTACAGGTTCAAATCCAGGAGGAGTCAGTTCCTGAGGCATGGAGGACAGCAGAAGACAGTTCCTGAGGAGCAAGACAAAGAGGAGTTGGAGGAAGACAAGAGGAGGTGGACAGGAGGAGGAAGAAAAAAACAGGTGGTGGATAGGAGAAGGAGGAAGACAAGAGGAGGTGGACAGAAGTGGTAATTACATCTTTATTTTAAAGAACTGCATTCTAAAAGACATGTTCAAAGTATTATCCCAATAGTAGCATGTACAAGTCCTACTATTCCTGCCACTTTCAGAAACAATTCTAGGCATTCTTATGGATATTTGTAATGAACTCAAATCCCTTTACATTTGTCTTTATTTTAACTTTTAGAAATAAAGAAAAAGTCATATGGAGCTTGGGCAGATGACTAGGGAGCATTTGGTTTCACAAAAATGGTCAATGACAACCGGGGCAAAAGATACACAGCATTTGAATGCTCAGTTTCCAATGATGGGTTACTTTCTTTGAACTCCTCTTTCTCACATCTTCCAAAATTCTGTCTTTTTTCTGCATTCAGCTCAAAACGCACATCCTGAGTGTTTTCCAACTGAAAAAGTCATATTAATAACGGTTTGCCCCATGTTTCCTATTGACACATTTTTATTGCAGTGAATGATATCACTCATAGAGAAACACTAACAGCACTGACATGTTCATATAATATATTCAAAATGATCACTGAGATGCAGTTGTTATAACACTGAACTATAAATCACCATTTTGCGGCTTTAATCCCTACCATAGGCTCACAGTGGGACCCTGAATAAGTACCTTGAACATCTAATGATCTCAATGGAAAAGAAACATGTAAACAAGTGAACAATGCTTATGATTTACAAGTCAATTTGGATCAAAGCATCAGCTACAGAATTAATTGTAATTTTAAATACTCTCAACTGAAAAGCTATATTCTAAAGCTATGGCCAAATTTCCAGTAACAACAGCATCTACATTTCAATGCAGATATACACAGCTTGACATATGTCTGCGCTGCTGATTGCTGGCTTTGAAGCAGCTATGTGTAGATTTTGTGTGGTAAACTTATACTACTTAAAAAGGGTTAGAATTTGCCTGTGGCCTATGATTTGCCATACTATGAAGTACAAACTGATTTTCCTTCGCCCACTGATGTTTTCCAGTGAAGAAAATAAAAAAAACAAGCATAAGTAGTCTTTACATTTGAATGAAGTATTTCTTTATTAATTTTTCCAAGGAATCCACAGAGTTGAAAATTCATTTTCCAAAGCTGCCTACCATTTGCCACTGCATTAAGTATGTCACCTATTCCCTAAACAGTAAATACACTTTTTTTATTAGCAATATTAAAATTGTAATTAGGTGTGATATACTGTATACAAATATTAGATCAGTGTAGATATTGAAAGATTTTTTGCTCCGTTTTATCCTCTTTATTAAATATATTTAGCCTTTTTGATTTCTAATAAAAATGTAGTTGCAATAAAAAAAGATTTTTTTTGCCTAAAATAAAGACTGATACATATAAAAATGGCATTCTAGATGTTACTACTGGCAAGCCAACCTTTGAGCTAGAATATCAAATAACAATTTATTTATGAAGAACTCTGAGTAATTTATCACACCTTATTTAATTAAGTTTAGTGAAGTAGAAAAAGTGATTTGACTTGGATTGGCTGTGGACTATGTTTGAAAAATCTAATTAGCTCTAACAAGAGGGAACTGATTGTTAATCTTGGCCGTCATATTGCATGTATTAATGTGGTAAACAAACTGATAACATGGAAATAGATCTTATGAGACTAAATGTCAAAACTACCTTCAGAGGATTTTGAAAGTTCAAACTGGTAAATATTTCACGTGTTATACACTACTCTATCAAGAGTCTTCACCAAAACGGGCATTCCCCTATATTGTGCACTCGTTATGTTCTTTTTCCTTCCTTTTCAATTTACCTGTAGCTCTGACGCATACTCTAAAGAAAAAAAATGCAAAATCACTTAATAAAATCAATAATCCTCTCATAGATCTTATTAGACAGATTGTAGGTCACTGATTAACTGGCACAGCTGCCAAGCTTGTATATCTAGTAACAAACTAAACTGCTTTGTTTCTTCTTCTTTCGGCTGCTTTCGTTAGGGGTTGCCACAGTGGATCATCTTCTTCCATATCTTTCTGTCCTCTGCATCTTGTTCTGTTACAGCCATCACCTGCATGTCCTCTCTCACCACATCCATAAACCTTCTCTTAGGCTTTCCTCTTTTTCTCTTGCCTGGCAGCTCTATCCTTAGCATCCTTCTCCCAACATACTCAGCATCTCTCCTCTGCACATGTCCAAACCAACGCAATCTCGTCTCTCTGATTTTGTCTTCCCTGTCATCTATTTGTCTCTCTTATTTAGATATTGTTTCCTTCATACATCTTAGTACTCATTGGGCCAATGCTTGAGGTGAATTGCTCAGGATATTACAGCTAGGAGGCAAGGGTCCTTGGCTTGGCATTGCTGTAAAGTGAATAGGCTATCCGAGCCTAAAACATAATACTGTGTCTTCTGTTGTGAGAGTATGAACTGTTTAAGAAGAAACTCTACTTGTCCTTTAAACTAAACTTGAAGAATGGTTAGCCTCTTCAGGCTCGTCTGAAGGAGGTATTACCACCCCAGGTAGAGAGGGCCACTCGAGGTAACATGATCCTTTTGCCTCTGCAGCACCCAGGTAGATTCCTAATGAGGGCATTGACTCTGTCACTTCCGGTCTCCTGCCTTTAAAGCTTGCTGTTGCTGGAAGGAGGCAAATGGTTCTGAACTAACTGCACCACAGAATGGAATTCCCTAAAACCTAGCAAAAAGTGTCAGAAAAACATCTTACTTTGCCTTTCTATTTTGTTATTTTACTATAGCAGCCCCTTTTTGTTTCATTTTTGTGACTTTATTGGATGTGGACTACTGGGGACCTGAAGTGTCTTATTTAACCACTAAATATCCAGTATATATAATTTTCTTTTGCCCTGCTGCTGTAATTATGTCAATGTAAGTTCATTAGGCTGTGATGTAAGAAATATCAGGTCATTCTGCATTAGCTTAAATTTCCTAAACTCTTGTCATATTTAATACACAAACTTTAATTACTGTTGGCTATTACTTTATAATCATTAGAGACATGATAGCCAAAACACCCAAAACATGCTTTTTGCTAATATCAATTCTTGGTATCCGGTTGAACATTCTTGGACTTAATGCATCTAGTACTAAATTAGACATTATATATCAGCCAGAAAACAGTGCAGTTGTTTTCTTCCACTGTCTTTCAACCCATTCTTTCAACTTAATTACAAAAGTGAAGTAAATACAGTTATGATCTGGATTTTCAACATTCTATATTGTTGTGCACACATTTTTTGTATATGTATTTTTAGCTATTTTGCTTGCTATATGTTTACATCACTATACTGCTATTCTGTTTTTTTTTTTTTGTAAGTATTGTCTTTTTCTACATTATTTCCATGGGTGCCACCATATTGTTGGTAGTAATGACACGCACTGCCATTGTGAGATCATCACATTGCTATTATTAAAAAAGGAAGTGTCAACAAACTAATGGCTGTACTTTAACCAAACATTAAAGGATCTACCTAGTTTTGTAGAAACTAAAAGTATTCCTAAAACTTCCTTATAGACAATTATTTTTTATTTTTTTTATTAAGTGCACATATACAGTAAACAGATTCTTACAGCTGCTTTAGTTGTCCATGTGAGAACTGCTGGATGTCAAATTATTTATTACCCTCATCTGTGCCATTTTCAGTGTGATAATGTGGTTTTGGTTTTGCACCCAATTATAACCCTGTTTTCTGATGGAACATTCGAAAGACCTTGAGGTCTATATTTTAAGCTGTATCAACAATAATATGCATGCAAAATTTCATGAATTATCAACTCAGCCATTTTGAAGACATGCATTTTTTGTACCCCTTATTACAACCACCCTTTCCAATGAAAATTTTAAAATGCCCTGTAGTCTGAATTATAAGTTGGTTCAGGTTTATTACACATACAGCATTTCATTAAGATCAACTCTAATGGATAACATGCATTTTATTAGATCAGCATGCTCTCGAAAACACCACCATTACAAGAACCATGGAAACAACAACAGCAAAATTTATCATCCTTTATTTTTCCTTCTTACCTAAGGCAATTAAACTGAGTTTATCCAGATGGGACCCCAACCCTTTCTGATTTCTTCTCTCAGATTTATTTACAATTAGAAAAGTAAGTAATAAAATATTACTGGCACATTCTTTCTGCACATACAGGAAGGTACAAAACCAAGGTATACTATAGTATATTAATTATGTGGTTTTCACAAATGTGGGACTGATGTGTGAAGAATATCATCCTCCTAAATTTAAAAATAATCAAACTGCATCTCAAGAACTGTAAATCTTTAGGATTTAAAAATCTTTACTCTGTAAGTTAGTGCAATAAGTGGTATTGGATATTTGGCATTAAATATATAAGTGAAAAAGATAAGGCAGTCATACCAAAGAAATACTTCAATATCTATTCAAAGTAATTAATGACAATTTAGTAGGCAGCTATTAAAAACAATCATCCACATTTTGTTCTGGGTATACACATTACAATATCAGTTTAACTGCATGTGCCAGGTATGTAAATATTTTAAATAAAGAAAAGTAGAGATGTTAAGGTTGGGAGCATGTGCTCCTCACCGTTATAAATACCTGTTGGACATCCTTTATTACAACAAGCTTGAAGGAGCCTTGTCATGTGCACAGCTGAATTCTATATAACAAGACTAAGGAATATACCAAAGCAATAGTCTTTAGTAAGTTAGGTTCATTTACATAATACATTCAAGACACATATTAGTTTGCTCTAATCAGCATACAGATATATGGTATAATCTTTAACACACTTATCTTTTAATATATTAATATTTTAATACTGTATTAAGGTCACAAAATAATAAAACAGATTAAAACTCTTTGGCCTATATTTGTATCTAAAGAGAAACTTCTTATATATAAATTCTCATACAGGACAAAAATCAAAAAACTATTAATTGTCATTATCTAATTTTTCCCTTGGTAAACTGTGTGAGGTAAATATGGTAGAGAAGAGCTTAGCTGATTAAAACAGGTACACCAAAAATAAGTCCACATAGAAATAATAAAACACACAAGGACACAGTTTGTTTCTTTTCACATTGCCCAAAAAGGCTGTAATTGATCAACGCTATTCTTAAGAGCCTACAACTCTGGACCAGTGGGAAGTCCAAGAAAATTTAGAGTTGATGATATAACTGACTGTTTGAGGTATACTTTTTTGTTTTAAATAAAGTTTATCATTTTGCTACTGTTATCCTCATTTTTGCTTCTTTGCAAACATGATAGATAGATAGATAGATAGATAGATAGATAGATAGATAGATAGATAGATAGATAGATAGATAGATAGATAGATAGATAGTGTTAAAGAAACAGCCAGATACACAACGAAGGTTTGGGGCAGCCATCTGTGTAGTTTCCCTGGCTGCAAAAGGCTTTCAAGTAGCGTACAATGTGTACAGGTCAGAGTCCAAAACAGTGGAGTATGAGAGGTTTTTATAGGTGGTTCGCAGGAAGTGACATCCTCAGGGCCAGGACAGGAAGTGACATCCTCAGGGCTGGGACTGTAAGTGACATCCCTGGGGCCGGGACAGGAAGGATTTCTCAGGTTTGGTCTACGGAGAGAATAGAGAGAAGTTTAGTACACACTGCCGCCCCCTGGCCTGGCATGGAATTGTCAGGTCCCTTCGGTTGACTCTCAAGTGTGTGTGACAATAGATGGATAAAAAATCATACATAAAATAAGCTGTCACCGTCCCAGTGAGGCATTACGCAGGTGTATTGCTTTTTGTATAAAGGAGCCTCAGTAGCATTTCTTAACACACTTCTGATGACTAATTCTTTGGCTGAAAGTCCACAGTGTTAGTGTGTCATAGAAGGGATGTGAAGTATTGTTCATAACGACACATAGTTTCATTTTAATACTCTCCTTCGTTACTACCTCCAGAGGGTCGCAAGTGTGTCCCATATCTGAGTCTTCCCTTTTAAATAGATTTTTGTTTCTGTGGGCCTCTCTTGAAGTGATATTACTGGCCCAACACAATACAGTTTAGAAAATCACACTGAACATAACAGAATTTTAGAAGATGTGAAGGATTCACTACCCACATTTAAGTCTCCTAAGAAAAAAGATTCTCTTCAGCCCTTTCTAATTTAGTTTCTTTGTGTTATAAGACCAGTCCAGCCTGTCATTGATATTGACCCCCAAGTACTTGTAAAAATGTACATTCTCTATGGCCACCCCTTGAATAGTGACTGGACATATAGGCTCTTTGGTGCAGTGAAAGTCAATAACTAGTTCCTTGGTTTTGCTGATGTTAAATTGACAATTCTTTCTGAAACCAAGAAATTGATTACATCTTGCCTGAAGAAGGGGCCTGAGTTGCCTCAAAAGCTTGCATATTGTAATCTTTTTAGTTAGTCAATAAAACGTGTCATTTTGCTTGACTTCTCACTGAAACCAAGAAACAAAGTTCCCTGCCTGACTCATATACTATGTCTTGTAAGTTCACCCCATTAGCACAGAATTTATAAGAGAATTTCTGCAAATGACATGGTGTTTTACTTATAGTTCTAGGTGTACAGGGTAAAGAGAAAAGGAAACAGGTCTGTTCCTTGTGGTGCATCTAGTGTTGCGCACATCTTTATGAGAAACCCAATCCTTGAGTCTCACAAACTGCGGTCTCCTCGACAGATAGTCCACTATCCAGAACACCATAGACTCATCCACCTGCATATCTCAGAGTTTACCCCTTAACAGAGACAGCTGGATGGTACTAAAGGTACAGTGCGGTCACATTTTGTCCAGATAGGAATAAGCCTTGTAGAGCAGATATATTTCATGTTCCACTCCAATCTGTGTGTAATAGGCTAGCATTAATGAAAAAAAATGTTATTTCTCAGCAATGAGTGGTGGGTTCCTGAGTAACACTGTAGTCAAAAGGGCAAATGTTTACATATAGCAGGCTTCAATGGCCCCTCTCTAACGTAATAATTTGATATGTTAGGCTGTTTAGACAGATGTCTATAACTACAGTTTCACTGACATGCAGTAATAATTCCATTTATGCAAAACACCACCAGTCCATGCTGTAGATAAATGCCATACTGAGGACCTATATTAGCTTTGTGAATTATGATGACATTACACAGAAATACATTGATTTTGATTATTTCATATCACTTTTTTAGTGTTGGGTGTTGAAGTAAAAAAAAAAAAAACACTTTTCTCTTAAGACAAAACACATTTTTTTAGCTGTTTTCACTCTATGACTAATTAAATATTTTAGCCAAAGCAAAGGATAAAGCAGGAGAAAGTGACTTGTGAACAAGAACAGGTTTATTATTACAGGCTTGAAAGTCCTCTCAAAGAAAACCTGTCACCATTTTAAATGACATGCAACTGTACACCCTTTTCTTTTACTCAAACCACAGAGCAGGGTGAGGAAAAATAACAAAGCAATCACCATTTAATACAGAAAGGGATGTAGACTGTCCAGTTCACCAAAACCCACTAGGGTTATAATATCAATATTTTATTTTAAATAGTAGAGTTGCCAGTTAAGACAACTTCAAACAAAGCCTATTTTTTCCCCTGTTCTGTGAATGAGTAAAGAACAGGGAGCATCTGATGTGTTTTGAATAAGATGTACTTTTGGATACCTTACTGACATGTAATTCTTACAATGTGTTACAGTCCTTTAAAACCTATAAAATATATTTAGGGAATGTCATGCCTATTTTCAATTTCTGCTTGCTGCATCTTCATTCATTGTCACAAATCTCTGTGGTCTCAATTAAGTGTTCTTTTACCATGGTCCTTAAGATGAATGTTTCTTACAACAGGCAAATCCAGAAAGTTGTCTTTAACATGAGTAGAAGAATCAACAACCTGAAAAAGATTAAGACAGTAATTCATTAAAATAAGTAACTACAGTATTCTGCAGAGAAGATGATTTGAAATCCCCCAGTCATAGGTTTCTATAGACAGACACAATTAAAAAAAATAAAATTAATTACTAAAACTAACACTGCACTCTGCCACATGTGGTTAGTAAATAACCACAATCTTTAAAAAACATGAGCAGGTAAAACGGACACTAAATATTTCATAGAAGAAAAAGTCAGACAGCAATAATTTAAACTCAAAAGATGATATAAAAATAAGTCTTATAAAGACAGGTAAAACCTGGAGACTAGGTTCCAACTTTAGTGAATATATCATTTAACGAAAGACACTTTTTAAAAAGAGCAAAATAATATTTCTCTAAAATAATGCCATAAATTGAAAGTTCTTTCTTAGATAAAGATTGCCCATGCCCTCTGACACAAGGCTTAAGGAAGAGTTTTCAGTGCTGAGCACACAGGGATCAGTGGTATCCTACAGATATTCCTAAAATACGAGCCATCTGCCATTTTGCTTAATAAGTGGTTTGTAGCAAATAAATCCAGCAGGTGAGGAGGAAAAGTGAATCTTGGGATTATGGTGGATTTTTCTAAATATTTTCAACTGTATTTTCTGAAATACTAAAGAAAGAAAAGTTTTAGTTTGATGAATTCCATAGCACAAGAAAATCCATGCAGGTGAACCATGTAACTGGTGCTTGACAGCACACTTTAAACCACAGTTCAAGACTGAAGGAGACAGGCCACTGCAAATGGAAAAGTGGCATAGCTAATCTTATTAATTGAAAGCCATCTGTTTCAAGAAATCCAAATGGTAAATAAATCAGAAAGATCCAGGAAATGGAGACCTTGATCAGCATTGATTAATTGCCAAAAAGTGGTCTTCATTCCATTGAAGTGCATGTCGTGGTTGTACCAATATCTTATGTATAAACGTCTATGCATGGAAGTGTGTGTGTCTGTTCGGCCCGGAAGTGAGAGGTGGAGTTGGGGCAAGGGCTCCACCTCCGAGGATACACAAGCAAGGCCAGCACGTTGGCAAAACGAAAACTCTGAAGAAATTCACCTGCTTAGCTGCTAATACAGAAGCAAGGTGAGCACATCGGCAAAACGGTGTCCCTTTTACTTTTTCTCCCACCGCTAATATACAAGTGAGGCGAGCATGCTGGCAAAAGGAAACCTCTGAAGAAAGGTAGTCGCTTAGCTGGTAATGCACAAACGATGAGTGAGCACGTCAGTAACATGAATCCTCCTAGGAGAGAGATGCCCAGAGTAGTTCCTTCCAATTACCTGACATCTCTACATTTCAATTTTTTTTCTGACAATCTCAATACTTTCTAGGACCTACACAGCTAGTACAAATATTAAATATTTGGAGCATCTGCATTTAGTGATGTTGCTCTTAAACTTCTGAAATCACTCACAATCCCTGTTGGTGTTTAACTCAAGCCTTTTTAATTTAAGTAATCTTTTAAATTTGTTTAGCTACATTTTAATGGTGACTGAATTGTATATTTTCATCTTGTTAAATGTTACGCATCTTTAAATTACTAGTTATTGTTTATTATTATTGGTGTTTTTTATATTTTGAATGCACTTTTTGCATAAATGCCACTGAAATAAGAATCCTTGATTCATTTAATAAATTCATAACATGCTTTGCAAAAATATACTTAGTCATTATCAGCATTACCAACTTTTCCTTAGGTGTCATGAATCAGTTAATGTGTCCTAACTGTCAATTAAAAATAAATCTTACAACAGCAAATGCCAAATATCTAACAATGTGACTTGTTGACAAACTATATTCAAAAAGTTTGTTACAAAAGCTTTTAAAATAGTTGTTGTAATTGAAAATATCCACAATATTTTCAGTGCCTACTGGTTTATGTGGCATTGATTTGATGCTATTTGCAGTCTGATTTTATAGTATTAAGAATTATTTATTTTTCAACAAATGGAAAAGAAAGCGTTGAATACATTTAATAGGGTATTATCTGATTGTCTAATATCTATGTTTTATCTAGTTTGATATTTTTTACATGGAGATTTTGTTTCTGACTTTAGTATTCACCTTAATTTATGTTTGAAAGATGCTGATTTTTGTTAAGGTTTTCTTTTAACTATTATTTTTTGTTTACACCGTTTGGTCTCATGCAATCACATTCATATTCTTTAAGAATGGCTTGGGTCATTGACATCGCCGGGCATCACAAGGCTTAGTTAGTATCTCTTGGTGGATATGGATTGATTCTAAAATCATTAGCAATTGTTAATTTCTTTTTCAAGTAGGCCCTAGCATTATGTTTCCTGTTAGGTCTGAATTTGATTCTCTTTTTGGACTTTCATTTTTGTGTTTGCACTTTGATTGTTTTTGCTTGTTTGCTTGACTTCCTGGCTTTGACCTCCGGCTTGTCTCTGGCCATGTTTTTGATTTGCATGTCATCTCCTTGCTATTCTTTTGCTCACAATAATCATATGGCACCTTTTTTTGTCTTTAACAAGTATGTGCATAGGTTAAGATAAAGGTAATAGAAATTTAGAAACATATGATGAGCATATCTTATTCTTTCTAAAACTATGTTCAATATACCTCTTTATCTAAAAGTGAAATCCAGACATTTAAATTGCTAATCATTCTCAATTAGAGCTTATCTGAAGTGTAAACAGCTTGGAACAATGAAGAATGTACACTTTGTAGACATACAGATAGACTGGATTTCAACGGTATTGTGCATAACTTATTGATTAATTACATTGGTGTAATTATATACATTTCATGTTATCTTTATAACATACTGTATCACATCAATGCCTCACTTCTCTATCTAAAATGTAACAAATTATGATACCCTTATTTTTACAAAAATGCATCTAAGGTCTTTTTTTGTAGCCATCATTCAAAACCTTGCAAGTTTACATTCCAATGTTCTGTAGACGTCTCTATAACCCAACTGTCAAGCTGTCACAGCTAGCAGATTCATCATTGTCTAGTATTTGAAATGCCATTTTCAAAAGATACATCATCCTTTGATAGTTGTTGCCGGACTATTGTAAAATTGTGATAGCAATCACAAAATGTAACATGCTATAGAATGTAAATTATATTTTTTTCATTTCTGGACTTTTAAAATGTATATTTTTAAATTATTTTTTATAGTTTTAGCATTATTAGTATTTAGGAGATACACTTAGTAAAGTGAGTAGGTTATGTACTATTTTTTTTTTTTTTTGCAGGAAATTTCTAACAAATGCCCTCCGTTTACAGTATATGCAGTGGATAAGTATACTGCTGAACGGTAAAGTGAAATTTGTTTTGAAAACAACAAAAAATTGAGGAAAATACTGACATTCTCTTTGTCCCTACTGAATTTGTAAGGATGTACCATACTATGCAAAACAGCTCAGTTGTCCCCTATTGAGTAAATTTGAATTTGTACAATACAGATTGTAACATATTTCTGTAAGCCACTACAGTCTAATAGATGATATTGGATCATTCCAGTTGAACAAAATCAGGTGCTTTGCTATCCACAAAACAAAAGTAATTCAAAATTATTCAGTAGCAACTGACTACCAACAATATTTATTTATATAACACACTCCAATTTAAAGTACTGTATAATTAAATGTGCTTCACAAATGGTAGCAAGTGGGGACAAACAAAAACAACAATTAAATAAACTAATTTCACTAAGGTTCAGGTAGTCAGTGGAGAAGGGAAAAAAACTTAAATGGAGAAAAACCTTAGGGGTTCTGCAACTAAAATCCCGTCTAAACCCTGATGGATATTCTATCATATACCTAACAAATTATTAAAAAATAGAGAAAGAGTCAGTGCAGATGTCATCAAGGACTGAATTGTAGTTTTGTTCTTCCTTCCATCAGCCTCAGGGAATCATACACAGATGGCTGTGGGCACCTTATACTGAGAAGAGAAAACAAAAGACATACAATTTCATTAGACACAAGTTTAACAAAGAGCCAGCATTAAAAAATAAGTTTTTCCATCTGATATAACACTGAAGAAATCTGTGAGAAGTGTTGATATATCATATGACTGAAGTAGATAGATAATTACTGTCACCATAATTAGGTAAACTTAGATGAAGAAGGATATGAATAGGGAAAAGTTCATTATTAAATGTAGTAACTACCCAAACAGAAGCATATGTGTAAAGCCTTGTAATATCACGAACAACACTATAACAAAAGCAAATTTTGCTAAATTAAATCAGTACATGATTTTTGAAATATCTTAAATATATGACATAAAAATATTTAATGTCTATATAAAAAAGGCTAATTTAATAAATAGACATGATCTGTATGAAGAAACAGAAGAAATTTTATATCAGTTACTATACAGTGGTGTGAAAAACTATTTGCCCCCTTCCTGATTTCTTATTCTTTTGCATTTTGTCACACAAAATGTTTCTGATCATCAAACACATTTAACCATTAGTCACATATAACACAAGTAAACACAAAATGCAGTTTTTAAATGATGGTTTTTATTATTTAGGGAGAAAAAATCCAAACCTACATGGCCCTGTGTGAAAAAGTAATTGCCCCCTTGTTAAAAAATAACCTAACTGTGGTGTATCACACCTGAGTTTAATTTCCGTAGCCACCCCCAGGCCTGATTACTGCCACACCTGTTTCAATTTAAGAAATCACTTAAATAGGAGCTGCCTGACACAGAGAAGTAGACCAAAAGCACCTCAAAAGCTAGACATCATGCCAAGATCCAAAGAAATTTAGGAACAAATGAGAACAGAAGTAATTGAGATCTATCAGTCTGGTAAAGGTTATAAAGCCATTTCTAAAGCTTTGGGACTCCAGCGAACCACAGTGAGAGCCATTATCCACAAATGGCAAAAACATGGAACAGTGGTGAACCTTCCCAGGAGTGGACGGCCGACCAAAATTACCCCAAGAGCGCAGAGACGACTCATCCGAGAGTTCACAAAAGACCCCAGGACAACGTCTAAAGAACTGCAGGCCTCACTTGCCTCAATTAAGGTCAGCGTTCACGACTCCACCATAAGAAAGAGACTGGGCAAAAACGGCCTGCATGGCAGATTTCCAAGACGCAAACCACTGTTGAGCAAAAAGAACATTAGGGCTCATCTCAATTTTGCTAAGAAACATCTCAATGATTGCCAAGACTTTTGGGAAAATACCTTGTGGACTGATGAGACAAAAGTTGAACTTTTTGGAAGGCAAATGTCCTGTTACATCTGGCGTAAAAGGAACACAGCATTTCAGAAAAAGAACATCATACCAACAGTAAAATATGATGGTGGTAGTGTGATGGTCTGGGGTTGTTTTGCTGCTTCAGGACCTGGAAGGCTTGCTGTGATAGATGGAACCATGAATTCTACTATCTACCAAAAAATCCTGAAGGAGAATGTCCAGCCATCTGTTCGTCAACTCAAGCTGATGCGATCTTGGGTGCTGCAACAGGACAATGACACAAAACACACCAGCAAATCCACCTCTGAATGGCTGAAGAAAAACAAAATGAAGACTTTGGAGTGGCCTAGTCAAAGTCCTGACCTGAATCCAATTGAGATGCTATAGCATGACCTTAAAAAGGCAGTTCATGTTAGAAAACCCTCAAATAAAGCTGAATTACAACAATTCTGCAAAGATGAGTGGGCCAAAATTCCTCCAGAGCGCTGTAAAAGACTCATTGCAGGTTATCGCAAACACTTGATTGCAGTTATTGCTGCTAAGGGTGGCCCAAGCAGTTATTAGGTTCAAGGGGCAATTACTTTTTCACACAGGGCCATGTAGGTTTGGATTTTTTTTTTTCTCCCTAAATAATAAAAACCATCATTTAAAAACTGCATTTTGTGTTTACTTGTGTTATATTTGACTAATGGTTAAATGTGTTTGATGATCAGAAACATTTTGTATGACAAACATGCAAAAGAATAAAAAAATCAGGAAGGGGGCAAATAGTTTTTCACACCACTGTAAATAAGTATGGTATAATAAAAGTGAAACAGTAAGATAAGAAAAAAGCAGAATTGTAGACAAGAAAAATAGCATAACTTACATGGCTAAAATTAGCTAAAATCAGTATTGTCAAGATCAGGAGTCTGCAAACTGTGTCCTGGTGGACCATAGCAGCTGCAGATTTTTGTTCCAACAGTGAACAACCTACAATTGCAAATGGAAACGAGTTGGAAACAGGTTAGAACACAAACCTTCAGCCACTATGGCCATCCAGGACTAAGTTTGTAGGCCCCCTGGCCTAGATCAGCGTTTCTTAAACTATGGATTCTGACCCATTTCAGGTTGAGTGAAGTGTGAACATGGGTCATGCTGAATCATAACAATATTGAAAAGGAAAGCGTTGTGAAAATTTTGTTAAAATGCCTTGTGATGGTGGCTGTGGGCAAAGGGATGATGATCAGCATTGATTCTCTATGGGGGTGCAGGGGGACAATCTGCACTGATTCTACAAGTGGGATGATCCACAGTGATTGTGGATCACAAAAACACAAAAAAGGCAAAATAGGCCACGAGTAAATAAAATATAAAAAATCAATGGGGTAGATAAATAACCTGCTATAGCTAAATTGTTGGTATGGGCAAATGGTAGATTGAAAATGAAATTATAATCATATGAAGAGTAACAAGTAACTATAACTAGAATGAAGATGTAGGGATCATCAGAGCCGATAAATCTTTAGGAAGAAAAGGTGAAAAATCCATGGAAAGTTACAGTACAATGCAAATGCTATGTCTACACCTTTGCTTTTCACCAGTCTTTATTTTTGTTAAAGCAAAAGAAAGTGACTGTTGCAAAATTTTTGGTCTCGGACATCATAAACAAGCCTAATTCTGAATCAGTGCTCCACCTGGAGCCAGTGTGGGTAGTTGTGACATGTGCGGATACTGTACTGTTCGATTTTCAATAGGGCTTCTCAAAGTTTTCTTTGCAATGGACAAAAAAAAAAATGAGAAACAGCATCAATTTATGCTGAAAGAAAAATTAACAGTCCTGGTAAAAGATTTTTTCTGGAATGAAGAAAAATGATGTGACAAAAGCATTTGGAATCACACCTTCAATGCTGTCAACAGTTTTGAAGGATAAAAAAAATAGAAGCCAAAGTTAAATATCGGGCATTGGGACCTGAATGAAAAAAAAAATTAAGTGTGTTTGTATATCTATAAAAAAAGTTACATCTAAAGTCTCATTTTGAAATAATATACTTTTTGCATTTTAAGAAGCACTATACAGGTATTGTGAAGCTTGGGTCACAGAGTTAATTGTGCGAGACACAAAGGCGAGTACAGGTTGGGTGTTAAATGTTCTAAATATTGTGCAACATGTATGTTACATCGTAAACCTGATCCTGCAGAGGACATATTTTGCCCTTGGTTTACTGTTTACCAGACACAGCAGAGCAGCTACAGAGTTGTTCTTGCTCCACTGCTGTTAGAGATGGCGAATTGCTGGCAACCCCAGTCACAACAGTATACATATTCTCTTCATATTTGTTATAAAGAAATTTCCATTATAACAAAATATTTTTATGGTCCTATGAATTTTGTTACAACAGGATTCTAAGATGCATTACATGATCTCTGCATCACATTTCTGACAATGAGTGTAATAAAATGGTGGTCCCCATGAGCAACAACCATTCCCAAAATTCCACCAGGAGAATATTACCATTAGAGTAATACAAAATTAAAATAATGTTAAAGATGGTCAGAGGTATTCCACAAATGAGACATACAACATTCTGAGGGGCAAAAATGAGGACTCATCACAGAGTCCCTCTCTTAAATTGCAGGTATAAATGTGTCTACTGGATTTGTTGGACTTATGTCTATATAATTGCCACACCATTTGAGGAGCATGTACAGTAGATCAGTAGCTGGCACCCAAAACTTATCTTCCAGGCCATGCCCCTTTCAAATTATCAAGTAGTACATTTGTAACTCCCAACATTTCAAATAATCAGTCTCTTGAACCTAATATTCCTCATCTCCTTCCACAGTGATGAGAAGAGGGGATTGAGAAGGATGGGACAAAGAAGATTGGTGAACAGGTATGAGCTTGGAGATTTTGAAGGTATTGTGGTTTTTAAAATGATAAGGGAGAGCCATCTACAGGATACAGGTCCCACTTCTTCTTTTTTAATAATGCTGTTAGGTTCAGTATACCTAGGCTATAATTGCCAGCCTTTTCCCCAAATTTGGAATCCAGAGGAACCTTTCTGTTCCAATCAGAAAACCCTTTGACAATTATTTATGCATTCATTATGTTATCTTGTACTAGCTGCCACTTTGTCTTCACCATAAGTAGATGTTCTGTTAAATTTAGTATGGGAATATGTATCAAAAACACTGACAAATGAGAATGTTTAAGCCTATATTGACACTAAAAGGGCGAGATACCTGCCACAGTGGAGCATACAAGAGTTATGTCATTATATGGCCAATGGAAGGATCTTCTTTCAGCAAGAAATACTTCTAATTAATTAAATTTGATTCAGCGCAGGACATTCTATAAACCAATCCCTGCAAGGCCATAATACTACCTGACTGGCAAGCTTTAGCTAAACAAATGGTATCCACTGCTTGAGGGCAGGTGTGAAAATGTAGAGTGTGCACCCATTGGTCTGAAGTATGGCTGTTAGGGATTGGTTTTGAATAAGAGGCCATTCTGTACCATGACACCCTATTGGTCTAAGGATTTGAATAGGAATGTATAAAGTTGGTCACTTTGGCCCTCTCTGTCTCTTTCACTCTCTCACACACCATAGTCATGAAGAGAATGCAATGAGCAACACAACTTGGCAGCCATTTTGAGACAGGTAAGTGGACTGTCCTGAATAAAGCTGACTAGAAATTATGACTTGACCAGAGGCATTTGAGTAACTACAAGTCTGTGTGCTGTCTGATAATACATAATTAGCATTACCAGGTTGTATGGTTTGCCAATGTTCATGTGTACTCTGCTTCTTAATTATTTATAAATATTATCAATAATACATTATTAAAATGTGTAACTTAACTCCTGCTGGTCCTTTTACTCAATCTAATTGCCTGAGGTTTTAAATGTAGAAGGGAAGGTGGGAAGACAATAGCTTATAAACAATGGTAAGGCTATGCGATTTGAGGTATTAGAACAGTAGAACACTCTAGACGAGAACAGGCCATTCAACCCAACAAAGCTTGCCAGTCCTATCCACTTATTTCTTCCAAGAAAACATCAAGTCGAGTTTTGAAATTCCCTAATGTCTTACTGTCTACCACACTACTTGGTAGCTTATTCCGATATTCTAATAAAGTCTTCACAATAAAGAATACAAAAGTGGAAAGTAGAGTCACAAAGGACTCTACCAAGACAAAACAAAGCTCAAGAGAATTTGCTTTGTTTTATTTTTAAGGTCAAAATTGTTTTGCCTTGTGTGACTAGCTGTTCAGTAGAGCAGCCTTTCTTTTTCCAGATAGGGGTTAGATGGGCACATTTTCTTTTATGGTAACTGCTACCTGTTTAGTTTCTTAATTGCTTGAGGATGGAATACTACTCTAAGTGGTGACTGCCTAGTTTCTCTGCATGTTCCTAAGTGTTAGCTGTTCAGTGGAACCAGAGGAAGAGCTTCCATTGTCTTTTTATCTATGTGATGGACCAAGTTTGTGTTGTCTGACAGAGTAGCTGATAAGCTCAGCATGCAGCCAGCTATTTTGTCTGTCGTCTTAGTCTCTGTTTGCACAAATTGCAGGCCCACAACCAATCAGAAATGTCCTTGTCCTCTTTCAATTTCAATTATATTCAGTTCATTTCTGTATAGCACTCTTCACTAAGCACTGTAACAAGTCTACAGGTAAAATGCAACTACAAACTTGAAAAATTCCTCAAGGCACTCGCATGAAAATAAAGAATAGTTTAACATAAATTAAAAATAAAGTAATTTCAAACTTAATAACAAGAGAGGTTTCTAACAATATACAGAATATCCATTAATATTATTGTTGAGAACTTGAGTCAGCAGCATACCTGGGGGTTCCACAGTTATTTATAATGCAAAGATTATTCATACTACATACATGGTAGATATACTGAGTCATCCTTTATTCCTTTCTGTACCTGCTTTATAATCTATGCACAATTAAGATTCAAGTAACTGCAGGGAAATCCATTTTGAATTCTGGTTCAGAACTTTACACACTTCCTGTGTACAACGTTCCCCACTCCAATATATCTGATAGATTATTGGTTTCGACCCATGCTTACATTTGACACTGTCCTGGTGGTTCCATTTCTAAATATCATTTTCTGTGTTCTTCTAACAAGAACTACTTTTATAGGTATATTCTAACATTTAGCATTTGGGTACTTAACTTCTAACAGTCATATGTAACATAAAAATGTTGATATATTTTGTTCTAGAATTACTCTTTCCCACCCTAATTTTTTGCTTCCCAATTTGCCAGTGCAAGGTTAACTCTTTATTATAACTCACTATGTGCTTTGCCTGTTTTCTGTGCCCCCTGTGGTGGACATATTCAGTTTCTTGCTAAATATGCAATCCATGATATATTGGTATAACTGTATTTTGCTTTTCCTCCTTGAACTGATAATAATGCTATCATGATAATACATACTTGTATATGAAGCCAATTATTTTTAGAACATTATTTTTGTACTTTGTAATGATAATTTTAAACTTCCCCAAGGGAGTAATTGTGGAACAACAAGTCACACATTGTCAGAACAATGCAGGATAGAGACTGTGACAAAATATGATTTGAATAATTATGATTTCTAATGGGATTTAGGTAATGTAAACAATTTTAATTACAGAATGCAGAGGATAACAATGGGAATAGTAAAAGATCTTATGATCCCATAAAAATAAGTGCATCTTAGTACAAACGAAATGCACAGAAGTAAACTCTGTAAACCATTTGGAACACAATTTTTTCAATTATAACAATTAACAATGAAATGTTCATTTTTTATGTCACTTATGTAGTGTTGACAATGACACACTTCTTATATACAAAACATAAACATGATTAAGATTAAAAAAAAGCATATTGGTGGGATCTGAACTACGATGCTGTCAACTTGCATTGTGTCATGCTTAAGCCACCTTAAATTGGCACTGGGATCACACTTAATCACTATTAAATGCAAAAACATCATCACAGCTTTCTCTGATTTATTTTTCACAGATTTAAGTTATAAAGATTAAAATATACAGACAGTATACATTTTGACTTTAAAGATCAAAAATAGTGGAATGCTTAAGGTTTTTTATACTTCATGTGGAGGTGGAACTGGAAAAAAAGTTACCTAAGCTGGGTCAAAAACTCATTAAATTTAAAGTTAGAAAGTGAATTGGGCAAAAGCTCATTGGAAGAAGAAAACAAGAGGCAGTGTAGAGAAAGAAAGAGAGACAAAGGCTGTTGAGATGTAAAAATGACAGTGGTGTTAATATAGGTGAGCCAATTCACCTTACAGAAGAAGAAAAGAAGGCTGTAATAGGTATGCCCAGTGTGGTTGAATTTATTTATTTATTTATTTTCATGTTTATGTATAATCTTACTTTTATCTTTCTTTTGACAATTAAGAATATTTGTTTTTGTAGCTTTAATAGGCATTTCAAATAATTATTCCTTCAATTGTTTAATCGTTTTTCTTTTATTTTGCATCAAGAGCCCTGTAAAAATGCCTACAAGATTCTCCGTACTTATAAAGGTCTAGGAGTCTACTAAAAACAAAACTTGCCCAGTCCTATCTTACTGATTCTTAGCTCACAGTTCTATGGTGATCAGCACCGGAAAATATGTACACTAATAAGGCTTTTTGCCATGTTGAGTCAAACCATTTGGAACTAATTAAATACCACTCTGTCCAAGTTCCAAACAGTAGAAAAATTAAAGATGTTCTTTTTTTTATTTTTGATTCTCTTATTATTTCATTCACACAAAACACTACACTACAAGATTAGTAACATAATCCAGTTTCTGTGCTGTAATGTCTTTAAATTCGTATTTAGGAGTAAAAATAATTTTCCTGGTTACCATATTCCATTATTGATAAGTTCCACACAACAGGGAATTTTTCGTACAGTAAAGAGAGACATTCACTGTTGAAAAATAAATTGGAAACCAACCAGGTATCAAAGCTAACCAGCGAAATTACTATAACAGAACAAGAACATGCCAGGGGCCTCATGTATAATGGCGTGCGTAGAATTCTCACTATAACATGGCTTAAGCACAAAAGCCGAAATGTGGTTACGCACAGAAAAATCCACATGCAGGAATCTGTGCGTACTCTAACTTCCATGTTCTTCCGCTACATAAATCCCGATCAGCGTGAAAATTAACGCTTGTGCACGCGCTTTATGTAAAGCCTCAACTCCTCCCAGAATTATGCCTCTTTAAATATGCAAATCAATATAAATCGCCCTTAAGCTCAGCCTTCTGTGAAAAGACAATGGGAAAAGCACGGGGGAAAATATAAGAATTTCAGAGAATACGAAGTGGAGGCAAAGGAAAAACATACTATTTGTTTAATTAAACCGTGGTATAATCAACAAAAGGAAGTTGATCGAGTGACAAAGCGTGTTGGAGAAACTTGAAAGCTCACGTTCACAAAATCGCACAGTGCCGGAAATAAAAAAGAAGTCACATATCAAAGTCGCTGTGAAAAGGCGAGTTGTAGCCCACTGTCTGAGTGTCATATGAAAGCTTATTATGGTACAGAGAAAAAAAAGGCACACAGTGGGGAAAAAGCATGAAATGTCAACTTCAATCTTGAAATTTCCACTTTAATCACGTAGTTTATTTTGTCACTAAAGTAGAACATCATAAACTTCATCTTAAAATCATTTAATTAACCAGTTTCTCAAATCACATTGTAATTAAAGTAGCACGTTAAATGCTTTATTTTGTATGTGATCTTCTATGTGCTCTATGTGTGTGAATCACTACTTGCTTCTTAAACCGGCTCTCTTCCTCCAACTGGATACAGAATCCATTACATTCATGATATTACAGCTCTCTGAATAACTAAAATACTGAGATGTATACGTGATATCATTTTCATGATGATAGGAGTTAAAGCACGTTATTAAACATGGGTTTCACGGCGCAGTGATTGTGTGCAACCTTCAACGAAATAATTTATTGCAGCAGTACTCAGGGGTGGCTCTAGGCTTTTGGTGGCCCTGGGCAGAGGAAGAATCGGTGGCTCCTTCGCCCGCCAATGTCAGTAAGGTAGCTTATGCATGGTGGATGGCCACGTCCATTGCTGACACTGCATAGCCGCCTCGTGATCATGACACAAGTATTTAACTTTTGCCGAAATCTGACGCTGCAGTTTTAGCTGTGTTGTTATTTTCTCTTTCTGTTTTATATTCAATATATATTGGTGTAGCCGCCCCTGCAGTCCTTGCTTTTCTTTGTCCAAGTAACCGAATTACCACACAATCAGCTATGTAATAGATGTTAAGCCATCTGTAAGTTTAGAGCGTCGATTCTTCAAAACATTTAAGGAACATTGAAATATCTTCATAGTACACGTTTAATTATTCTATTCTTCACGGCAGTCCTAGTGAAGAATATAGATTTAAATGAAGTTAAAGTTTTATCTGTATAATATAATAAACATATTTTGCTGCTATTCGTCTTAAAAATTATATCATCATCATATGTAAATATGTGCTTTATAAAGTGGCTCAGGTTGTGCGATATTATAACTGTAGTGCAAGTTTACATTGGGGTGTTTGTACTTATAAGTACAAACAGTTCTACAAGGAGCAATTCATTAAGTGCGTTTAAAGTTCTTGGGATGAAACTGTTTCTGAACCGCAAAGTCCGTACAGGAAAGGCTTTGAAACGTTTTGCCGTGGCTGAGACAGCGTGTGCTTGAAGCTGTATACTGATAAATCTCTTTCCGATCAGCTGCTGCTGTGATTCACACTCAGATACAGTGATATGAATACTCCGACTGGTACAGTGAGAGTAATATGGAAAAAGATGATCCGCTGTGGTATCTCCTAACGGTAGCAGCTGAAAGAAGAAGAAGGTGCAGTGAGAGTAACAGCGCTAAAGCAGTTATGGTATTTAGAATATTATGGCTATTCCCTGGACCATTATATTGTTACAAGTTAATTACAATCAGATGCATTACACTAATAAACAATATGCGGTTAGTTTCAGTGTATTTATAAAGCCGTGTCAGGAAAATAAGGTGTAATCATACAGGAACAGTAGCGTTGCTATGACGCTGGGTGCCGCCAGTCTGCAAAACCGAGCGGAGAACTTGCGTACGACAAGGTATGAGGTACCGTGGAAAAGTGCATGGCTTTATGCCAAGTGTAGGTTTTATACATCGCGATTTGAACGTGGAAAAGTTCTTACGCAAGATTTCTGTGCGTATGCACCATTTATACATGAGGGCCCAGGTGTCCAATAAAGGCTCTTCATAGGAAAAGGCAGGCTCTGCATTCAGAACTCAACCTCTTGACAACTAAGGAAACTGAACAACTCATTTTTAATTCAAGACATCATCACTATGAACAAAGCTAATAAGCTTTTAGCTCAACAAATCCACAAGCATGAAGTTCGCAATGCAATCCCAGCAATTACCAGCACAAACAGGGACATAATCATTGACCATAAAAATATAATGCACACATTTAGAGACTACTATAAATCCTTATATTCCATGGAGTTTAAAGAAGACAAGACACAATCCAATACATTTCTGGATGCATTAGAGATACCACAAATAGATGCTCTTAGTGCAGAGGAATTGGTTAAACCGTTGGCACTATCAGAATTATTATATGCTATAAAGTCACTTCAGAGTGGGAAAGCAGCAGGCCCCGATGGCTACCCTGCCGAATTTTATAAGAAATTCTCCACTCAGCTAGCTCCCCTCCTATTAGCAGCATTCACAGAAGTTAGAGACAATAAAATTCTACCTCAAACTTTTTGTCAAGCATTAATCACCATCTTTCCTAAACAAAATATGGACGTACTACAATGTGCATCATACAGACCAATTTCATTTCTGAATAATGATGTTAAGATACTTTTCAAAGTCCTAGCTAGAAGGATGGAGAAAGTGCTACCTTCAGTAAAATCATAAGATCAAACTGGATTTATTAAAGGCTGACATTTAGTGTCCCATCTTCGATGCCTGTTTAATGTAATATACTCACCCACAAGGTCAAACATCCCAGAGATTTTATTATCCTTGGATGCAGAAAAAGCATTTGATATGATTGAATGGATCTACCTTTTTACTACATTGGATAAATTTGGATTTGGCCCGGACATTTGTGCATGGATCAAACTACTTTATACCAATCCAGAAGCTTCAGTTTGTATTAACAACATTAATTCAGACTACTTTAAACTAGAATGTGGTACCAGACAAGGATGCCCTTTGTCACCAATACTTTTTGCAATTGCCTTTGAGCCACTGGCATTTCAATGTCGAAATGCTTATGAGATAAAGGGGATTATCAGAGAAGGACTTGAAGAGAACATTTCTCTATATGCAGATGATTCGGTACTGTATATATAACACCCACAAAATAATGTGCCTGCAGTCCTAACAGCACTAACAGAATTTCAAAAGATTTATGGTCTCAGAATTAATTTGACTAAAAGTTTGCTCTTTCCAGTGAATTCTCAAGCACACAATATTAGATTGGACACCTTCCCTTTTATCATCACAGATCAGTTTAAATATCTAGGGGTAAACATTCCTTACTTTGTGCCCCAATAAATGCAAATTATCGCCAATATACTAATAGCCCAATAGTGCTTCACTCGCTCAGAATATGGAACCAATGTAGGAAGCATCTTAAGATAGATAATCTTTTATCAGTGGCACCTCTGCACGACAACCACCTTTTTCAACCCTCGCAAACAAATGCATTTTTTAATGTCTGGAAAACATTTGCGATTAAATCACTTAGAGATCTGTACATAGACAACGTCTTTGCATCCTACAAACCATTACATTCTAAATTTAAATTTCTTGAAATACATTTCTTTTACTATCTTTAAATTAGAATTTTTTTAAACAGAACCTGCCCAATTTTCCTCACCTCCCACCTCCCTCTGTGCTGCAAAATATATTGATCAGTTTCAAGGACTTAGACAGCACCTCTGCAATATGTAAAACCATTTTACAGTCCCTCCCTTTCAAAGATCCAAGAGGACAATGGGAAAAGGATCTCTTCCTCAACATATCAGAAAAGGAGTGGAAGGCAGAGAATTCACTTGAGGTCCATATGCGCAAAGCATACAATTATTCAATTCAAAATTATATATCGAGCACATCTGTTTTGCTTAAAATTGTCCAAAATGTTTCCAGGGCAAGATCCAACCTGCGAACGCTGCAATCAAGTTCTAGCCTCACTGGGTCATGTTTTGGGCCTGCACCAAATTAACATCATTCTGGGCCAAAATTTTTAAATGCCTTTCAGACAGCCTTGGTATCACAATTCCTCCTAACCCAGGAGTGGAGAAGGACAAACAAACTGTGATTGCTTTTACTACACTACTGGCATGCAGACTTAACTTGCTCAACTGGAAGAATCCTAACTTTACCCTTTTAAGTCAGTGGGTAACTGATGCTATACCTGTATATTATTTGAAATTAAAAAAAATAAAATTCCTACTTAGGATCTGTGCCGAAATTTTTCAAAACCTGACAGGATCTAATCCACAGGTGTCAAATTCCAGGCCTGGAGGGTCGCAGCGGCTACAGGTTTTCCTTCTAACCTTCCTTTTCCTAATCAGTAACCTGTTTTCACTGCTAATTCACATTTTAATAGCCCTGTTAGAAGGATTCAGTCCTCTGAATTCATTTGCTTCCTCATTAAAATGTAGCCAAAAAGAAATAAGGCATGAAAGGAGCCAACAGATGACCAGCTAAACTGGGGCTTCAAACTCCAACCAGTTTCTTAATAAGAAGCCAATTCTTGCTGTTAATTAAACTCATTATTTAATTCCACGGCTTGTTGTTTCTCTTGTTTTGCCACAGCTGACATTTCCAAAACTGTTGATTTTCAGTTTTTCATAAAAACATCGTCAAAGTGTTTTGGTGAGTTGAGAGATCAAGCTCAGTGAGACCTTGACCTTTCTTTATTTTCAGATATCATGTGATGTGGCAGCTGGTTTTGTGTCTCATTATTGTTTGGCTGCTAATTAAGGAAAAAGAAACAACTAAAGGGCCTGAGTAAAGTTAATTAAAAGAAGTAATCAGTAGCAAAAACTGGTCACTAATTAAGAAGGTGGTTAGAATGAAAACCTGCAGCCAATGCGCCCTCCAGGACTGGAGTTTGACACCCCTGATCTAATCAATAACATTTTAGAATAAGCTTTTAAAGCACTGAGGAAGCAGATTCTCTTCCCATTCTTCTTTTTTCTTTTTATTCTCCTTTTAGCTATATTCACTTATTAATTTATCTATTTACTTATTTTTACTAGGTTTAAGTTTTATTTTGCTGCCCATGCTCTCTTTCTCAGGGGTGGAGGTTGATTTGTTTTCAATCCTATTCTTGTAAAATGGATCTATTTGTATGGAGTGTTGTGTGATTTCAATAAAATCAATAAAATAAAAAAAAAAAAGAAAAATGTGTTAAACTTCACAAAGGACAGTATCCATCTTATTAGGCATCCAGTCCAGAGTCTGCCTTTTAAAAGTCTTGTGTAAAGTTTTACGGATTAAATTTTATTTTAACATGCATGCATAAACTGTGTTTGTCTGGAAGTATATTGCACCATGATGTGATTGGTTATGAAAGTATTTTTTGGAAATTGAATAATGTATTTACAGAAGTGTCTTCAAAAATGTTATCATTATTACTGTTCATAGCTACAGTACTTAATAACATATTTCAAAATACATACATATTTTGCACATTTGACTTCCACCTTATGATATGAGTAATAATACGGATGTCCAGTATGTAGAGTGGAGTGACTAGCGATTATAAAATCATGGAGCAATAAAGCGACACATACACTATAGCTAAATGATGTATCAATAATAAATGATGGAAAATGTTATTAAGGTGAACACGGCATCATAAATTATCCTCTTAATAAAACTTTTGAATGTAAAATTCTAAAGGTCATAAAGTACAATAGGTAAATTAATAAATAAAAAAACAAATATGCTGCAGTTAATTAATGGCCATTAATGAAGCAGTTTCTCTTACCTTGAAATCCTGCATGTGGTGGATGGTGGCTTTAAGGTGGGCTGTATTTTAATTGAAAGAGTAAGGGCGGTGATGATCAGAAACATTAGGATTTTCATCATCTCCTACTGAAAAAGAACTTCAAACACTTTGTGGATTGCGTCTTCTCTATCTAACTGGAGCAGAAACAAATAAACATGGGAGGCTGTGCGTTAGAGCTCACATATATTCACTGTTGGAGGTACTGTCAAAGTTATAGTTGAAGATCAGCTTAATTTATGGCAAGCAATTGCACATAAATTGACAGATGATTATAATTTTCTTAATACTAAATGTACTGTATTTGTGTTGACAACCACGATTGGATGAATTTAGCCCACTTACACATCATAAATTCAGACCTGTTATTATTTTTGCTTATGTTGATCTATAAATTATATAAATAAATGTAAAATGATGAAATATTGTGAATGAAATGCATTTCACTTATGTTTGTCCAGTTGAAAATATTTAAACTAGCTATACAAAAACAAATAATAGCAACCAGCTTTATCTGATTTAGTTAAACCAATTATGTTATAAGTTTTATATACATTTTACCAAATAACACTTTGGATATGTATCTGTGAGTTGCTGGCAGTGAAATAAGACAGCCAAACAAACTTCAAAGAAATACAGAATATTCAGAAAGTATTTAGACTCTGTCACTTTCTGTACACTATATTGTATTGTAGATATACATTTAAATGGATAACTTAATTTCTGTCCATTAGTCTACACAGACTAACCCATAATAACATGTTTTGCAAAATTATGAACAATCAAAAACTGAAATCCCTCATTCATGATGAGTATTTGAATTCTTTGCTATGGCACTCCAAACTGTGTTCAGGTGCATTCTGTTTGCTTTAATTATCATCAAGATGTGTCTAGAACTTGATTAGTGCCCACCTATGGCAAATTGAATTGATTGGCTATCGTTTAGCACACGTGTATATAAGGTCCCACTAGTCACACTGTATGTCAGGACAAAAACCAAGCCTTGAAGTCCATGGAGCTGTCTGTAGGTCTCTGTGATGAGCTATAGATCATAACAAGGATGTAAAGCCATTTCTAAAGCTTTGAGTGTTTCCAGTAGCATAGTGAGCTTTATAATTGTGAAATGGAAAAAGCAGTGATGGCCAAATGAGGCTTAATGAAGCAATGGGGATTTCCAGCTCACTGAGTAGCCAAAAAATGTATTACTCATTCACCAGCACTCACTGGCGACACCTGCTGCTAAAAGTTATGAATAGCAGCCCTATCAATTGATAGTCAAGAGTCCTTGGTTATGGTGCAAAAAGTATTTACAGTAATCCCTCCTCGATTGCGGGGGTTGCGTTCCAGAACCCCCTGCGATAGATGAAAATCCGCGAAGTAGAAACCATATGTTTATATGGTTATTTTTATATATTTTAAGCCATTATAAACTCTCCCACACTGTTAACATTATTAGAGCCCCCTAGACATGAAATAACACCCATTAGTCAAAAGTTTAAACTGTTCTCCATGACAAGACAGAGATGACATTTCTTTCTCACAATTAAAAGAATGCATACATTCTGCCCGTCAGGGGCAGAGAATGTCAGAGAGCGAGCCAGAGACAGAGACAGAGACAGAGAGAGAGAGAGAGAGAGAGAGAGAAAGAGCGAGCGAGCGAGCGAAGGTGAGAATAAAGCAAACAATCAAAAAATCAATATGCCGAAGCACCGCGATAAAGCGGCATTTTGTAGTGGAGCGTCCGTATCCTCTAGGGAAACAGCCCCTCTGCTCTCACCCGTCCCCCCATCCGTCAGGAAGAGAGAGTGAGACAGGCAGAAAAAAAGCAAACAATCAAGCACCGCGCGGGAAGCACATCGTATATCATTGAGGAGTTTTATTTAATATGTAATACATGCTCTGACTGGGTAGCTTCTAAGCCATCCGCCAATAGCGTCCCTTGTATGAAATCAACTGGGCAAACAAACTGAGGAAGCATGTACCTTAAATTAAAAGACACATTGTCCGCAGAAATCCGCGAACCAACGAAAAATCCGTGATATATATTTAGATATGCTTACATTAAAATCCGCAATGGAGTGAAGCCACGAAAGTCGAAGCGCGATATAGCGAGGGATCACTGTACTAATACAGCCATTCTTCTGTTACCACTGTAGTTAACAATAACAGTAGTGACAGAAATAAGTCATTTAATAATCTTTTTTTGTTTTATACAGACACTCACACACGCATCTCTGTATTTACATATTCACATAAGTAATTTATGGTTAATTGCATCTGAAAGTGATGACTATGTTAATGGATTTTCCAAAAATAAAGGATGCAGAAAACTATCAGTGCTGTCCAGTATGTATATATATATATATATATATATATATATATATATATATATATATATATATACACAGTGGTGTGAAAAACTATTTGCCCCCTTCCTGATTTCTTATTCTTTTGCATGTTTGTCACACAAAATGTTTCTGATCATCAAACACATTCAACCATTAGTCAAATATAACACAAGTAAACACAAAATGCAGTTTTTAAATGATGGTTTTATTATTTAGGAGAAAAAATCCAAACCTACATGGCCCTGTGTGAAAAAGTAATTGCCCCTTTGTTAAAAAATAACCTAACTGTGGTGTATCACACCTGAGTTTAATTTCCGAAGCCACCCCCAGGCCTGATTACTGCCACACCTGTTTCAATCAAGAAATCACTTAAATAGGAGCTGCCTGACACAGAGAAGTAGACCAAAAGCACCTCAAAAGCTAGACATCATGCCAAGATCCAAAGAAATTCAGGAACAAATGAGAACAGAAGTAATTGAGATCTATCAGTCTGGTAAAGGTTATAAAGCCATTTCTAAAACTTTGGGACTCCAGCGAACCACAGTGAGAGCCATTATCCACAAATGGCAAAAACATGGGACAGTGGTGAACCTTCCCAGGAGTGGCCGGCCGACCAGAATTACCCCAAGAGCGCAGAGACGACTCATCCGAGAGGTCACAAAAGACCCCAGGACAACGTCTAAAGAACTGCAGGCCTCACTTGCCTCAATTAAGGTCAGTGTTCACGACTCCACCATAAGAAAGAGACTGGGCAAAACGGCCTGCATGGCAGATTTCCAAGACGCAAACCACTGTTAAGCAAAAAGAACATTAGGGCTCGTCTCAATTTTGCTAAGAAACATCTCAATGATTGCCAAGACTTTTGGGAAAATACCTTGTGGACTGATGAGACAAAAGTTGAACTTTTTGGAAGGCAAATGTCCCGTTACTGGACATTGGTTACTGGTTCAAAAGCAACACAGCATTTCAGAAAAAGAACATCATACCAACAGTAAAATATGGTGGTGGTAGTGTGATGGTCTGGGGTTGTTTTGCTGCTTCTGGACCTGGAAGGCTTGCTGTGATAGATGGAACCATGAATTCTACTGTCTACCAAAAAATCCTGAAGGAGAATGTCTGGCCATCTGTTCGTCAACTCAAGCTGAAGCGATCTTGGGTGCTGCAACAGGACAATGACCCAAAACACACCAGCAAATCCACCTCTGAATGGCTGAAGAAAAACAAAATGAAGACTTTGGAGTGGCCTAGTCAAAGTCCTGACCTGAATCCAATTGAGATACTATGGCATGAGTTAAAAAGGCAGTTCATGCTAGAAAACCCTCAAATAAAGCTGAATTACAACATTTCTGCAAAGATGAGTGGGCCAAAATTCCTCCAGAGCACTGTAAAAGACTCATTGCAAGTTATCGCAAACGCTTGATTGCAGTTATTGCTGCTAAGGGTGGCCCAACCAGTTATTAGGTTCAGGGGGCAATTACTTTTTCACACAGGGCCATGTAGGTTTGGATTTTTTCTCCCTAAATAATAAAACCATCATTTAAAAACTGCATTTTGTGTTTACTTGTGTTATATTTGACTAATGGTTAAATGTGTATATATATATATACTAATAAAAGGCAAAGCCCTCACTGACTCACTCACTCACTCACTCACTCACTCACTCACTCATCACTAATTCTCCAACTTCCCGTGTAGGAAGAAGGCTGAAATTTGGCAGGCTTATTCCTTACAGCTTACTTACAAAAGTTAAGCAGGTTTCATTTTAAAATTCTACACATAACAGTCATAACGGTCGATAACGGTCAACAACATCCGCCATGTTGAACTTTCTTATTTACGGCCCCATCTTCATGAAATTTGGTAGGCGGCTTCCCTGCGCTAACCGAAACCGATGTACTTACTTATTTCGATGGTATGACGCCACTGTCGGCCGCCATATTGAACTTTCTAATGTCACTAATTCTCCAACTTCCCGTGTAGGTAGAAGGCTGAAATTTGGCATGCTCATTCCTTACAGCTTACTTACAAAAGTTAAGCAGGTTTCATTTCGAAATTTTACGCATAACGGTCAACAATGTCCGCCATGTTGAACTTTCTTATTTATGGCCCCATCTTCACGAAATTTGGTAGGTGGCTTTCTGCGCTAACTGAAACCAATGTACGTACTTATTTTGGTGGTATGACGCCACTGTCAGCCACCATATTGAACTTTCCAACATCACTAATTCTCCAACTTCCCGTGTAGGTAGAAGGCTGAAATTTGGCATGCTCATTCCTTACAGCTTACTTACAAAAGTTAAGCAGGTTTCATGTCAAAATTCTACGCGTAACGGTCATAACGGTTGACAACGTTCGCCATATTGAACTTTCTTATTTATGGCCCCATCTTTACGAAATTTGCCGCGTGGCTTCCCTGTGCTAACCAAAACCGATGTACGTACTTATTTCAGTGGTATGATTCCACTGTCGGCTGCCATATTGAACTTTCCAATGTCACTAATTCTCCAACTTACCGTGTAGGTAGAAGGCTGAAATTTGGCAGGCTCGTTCCTTACAGCTTACTTACAAAAGTTAAGCAGGTTTCATTTCGAAATTCTATGCATAACGGTCGACAACGTTCGCCATGTTGAACTTTCTTATTTATGGCCCCATCTTCACGAAATTTGGTAGGTGGCTTCCCTGCGCTAATCAAAACCAATGTACGTACTTATTTCAGTGGTATGATGCCACTGTCGGCCGCCATATTGAACTTTTCAACGGTCTTTGTTACTTATTGGCCCATCTTCAAGAAATTTGGTACGCGTGTTCCCAACGCTAACTGAATCCTACTTACGTACATATATACGTCCATAGCCTGCAGCTTGGTCACCGTGTGAGGCGGCGTTGGGTCCTCCATCCCAACACTTCCCACGTTGTTGGCTGCCTGCCTATATAAGGCCGTCCGTCGCTCCAGTCTCTACATTCCTTTCCTTGCTTCGCCACGGTATTCACGTCTCCCTGCTGATAACTACAGCCTTTTTATTTAATCCACAGCTTCTCCGCTGTTTTATTGTTCGTTTATTACGATTATAGTTATTGTGTAGGTATTTTAGACTTACTTTACATTGATCAGGTACCCATTTCCTTTATCATTCCAACCGTACCCCCATTACCATGTCTATCGAGGTGATCACCATCGATCAAAGAACTGTCACTTACCGAGTGGTTTCCATGCCCGGAGATGGCACCTGCCTTTTACATTCTCTTTGTTACATATTGCACAGCCATATCAGGCTCACTCTTGATATCCAGAGGAACATTGTGTCTTATATATTGAATGACTGGGACAGGTACAAGGTGTGGACTGATGACGGTACAGGAGATAATTATACTACACAGGAGCACTATAAGAGTGAAGTGCTTAAGACCTTCACCTATGGTTCTGCATGTGAGTTGAATTGTTCAGTTGTCGCTTTCAAGTGTTCCGAAATAGCCAAATATTTTACACCTTTTGACAACTGCCAGTGCCTCTTAAACATCTTAGACTCACAGGTGACAATTTCAGTAGTTGACACTTTGATGTTTATGAATATTTAAACTCTCAAAAGCTGGATGTAAAGTTATCGATGAAACCGGTTGTATACTTACAGCGCTTGACAGATGCCGAATGTCTCTTCAACACAAGTCCTACAAATACTGTCGTAATTGAAACAAACCATGAAACTCAAACCGATTATGACAGCAGCAATCCAACCTGTGAGATTTGAAACAAGATTACTGTTCACATGGCCAACTGTACGTTGCATGCTCAAGAGTAAGCTCAGCACACAGCTTGGTCATATTACAACCGGAGGGCCGAACTCAAAGTGTGGTATACAAAGAGATCCTTAACAAATAATTATTGGTATATTTTCCCTCAGTTTAAAAAGGTTTAATTTTCTTCTTAATAAAAATTTTGGCAGTACTTCGCTGCTGAAGCTTGGGTATTTTGCTAGTATATATATATAGTGGAACCTCGGTTCACGACCATAGTTCGTTCCAAAACTCGGGTCATGACCCGAAGCAATTTCCCTTATAGGATTCCATGTAAATATATATATTTTTTTTAGTTTGTAGCAGTGATACCATTGGTTAGAACTGCATCTCCCAGCAGTCCTTGCAGGGCTGTTGGGGGCAAAGGTGGCCAGAGGGGTTCAAAGGGAGGGCAGGGGACGAAGAGGAAAAAAGTTTTGTTCTTGTTTGTTTGGTGCATGTTATAACTGTTGAACTGCCTGTCATTGTCTGCTTTACATCTTCGTGTCCTGGATTGTGTTGTTTGTTGGGGTCTGGAATCATTTGTCTACCTGTTTACTGTTACTGAGGACGTTGTCTGGATTCATTGGCTTTCACGGAAGAAGGAGCGCTCCTGAACCATTCATCGGTCATCATACTTCAGCAATTACCGGTAGGACTGTGTTTTTCCATTTCCCTCGCTTCATACAAATCACTGGACATAACTTCACCGCTGATCATTTCATACATGGACTTTACTGCGTGTTTGTCGTGTTTCTGTTAATTGTAATATCGCCGAAGGGATCAGGGGTGGTATTATTGTTTTTATTGAGTTAATTTAATTTCATTATACTTTTTTTTTTCGTTTAAGTTCCCAGTGCGTTTTCTTTGTCTCTGTAGTGTGTGGGTGTGTGTCGTGCCAAGGCTGGGGTTGTCCCTGGTAATCCTCATATAAAATAAATAAATCACCGTCTTCCACGACGGTGTGAATCTTAGCGGCTTCTGACCGCTACAAGTTTTTAAGCACAAATCTAGTTAATCATACCATAGAATGCACAGATTAATAGTAAACTTTGAATAACACTGAGAAAACCTTGAACAACAGTGAAAACTAATACTGAAATAGTTCACGCTATAGCACTAAGAACCACTCGCTAAAAACACTTTTTTTTAATGACTTTTAAGCACAGGGAAAAAATGAACATTTGAAAAATCTCTAATTTAATAAACAAGCAAGAAAAGTAACATTGCAACAATGCACACTACAAACTGATCTCTGTAAACTGAAATGAAAACAAAAACAAGCCCAGTGCATTCTTTAACTGCCTTCTCTAACTTATGTGTCAAGCTCTCTCTCTCGTGTGTGCGTGTGTCTCTCTCTCTCATGCACCTGTGTGTGTGTGTCTCTCTCTCGCGTACCTGTGTGTGTGTGTGTCTCTCTCTCGCACACCTGTGTGTGTGTGTCTCTCTCTCGCACACCTGTGTGTGTGTGTGTGTCTCTCTCGCGTGCCTGTGTGTGTGTGTGTGTGTGTGTGTGTGTCTCTCTCTTGTGCCTGTGTGTGTGTGTCGTGCTCTCTCGCACGCTTGGAACACAGGAAATGCACAGGGAGAGACTGAACACGTACAAACTGAAAGGGAAACTGGCTTGTTTGTATACCGAATGTGTGGTCATGAACAAAGGCAAAAATTTGGCAAACTTTTTGGTCATGAACCGAGACATTCGTAAACCGAGGTTCCACTGTATATATATATACAGTATATGGGTAGCTGTGCTGCCTCGCAGTAAAGAGACCCGGGTTCGCCTCCCTGTGTGGAGTTTGCATGTTCTTCCCATGACTGCGTGGGTTTCCTCCCACAGTCCAAAGACATGCAGGTTAGGTGCATAGGCGATTCTAAATTGTCCCTAGTGTGTGCTTGGTGTGTGTGTGTGCGTGTGTCCTGCGGTGGGCTGGCGCCGTGTCTGGGGTTTGTTCCTGCCTTGCACCCTGTGTTGGCTGAGATTGGCTCCAGCAGACCCCCATGACCCTGTGTTAGGGTATAGCGGGTTAGATAATGGATAGATGGATGAATGGATGGATGTTATGTGGTGGCTATGAGATGTGGCTGCCAGTAACTTAGCCTTGACCATAAAAATACTTAGCAAAATGGTGAAATTGACACGAATGTGCAGGCAGAGGACATGACAGAAAAAAGGCCATAGGAGTCTTATGGTAGAGTCCACGAAAGATTGGAACAGTGGTGTTGAAGGGTGTACTCCAGTAAAACTCAAGTGAGGGATAGACACTGCACAGACTACAACCACCAAAGATTTTATAACATCAAATACTCAGCACAGTTTACAGGGATGCAGATTACATTGTTTTTTCACGTAAGCTCCTATGGTGACCTTATTGTCTCCTTTTATACTCTTTATTGTGTAAATAAAAAATTTTAAATCCCATACACTTACCACTCTGTGTTATGTAGTTTAGCTGTTCATCCCTCCTTTCGCTTCTACTTCGTTAAACCTGATGCAATTAGACAGAGTAAAGAAGTAGGCAGAAATTAAATTACACATTTAATTATGTATTATTGATAAAATGCCCAAAAATATTAAGGAAGCAGAATACCATGTGAATATTGGCAAACCATACCCTTACAGCCTAATTAGCAGTGCATCCATAGGTGGCTCTTGGCTTATATTCAGCCTAGCTTACTTTGCTACCACATGGTCTTTGAATGGAGTATTGAAGCAGGCCACAAATATTTATCAACTTATATGCTAGAAATCACTCCACAACAAATATTTATGAATTCCTAGTATGTCTTCAATGGACAAAGTGCTAAATTGTATTCTACATAAGAAACCAACGTGAGTTGGATCTTTTTAAATGATTTATTGACTGAGTGGGATTTTTCATTTCTAGTCACATATTTGCCTAGCACTTATGTACTTGATCTTTGCCTCTCAAAATAACATCAATGATCCACTGTATAAAATGAAAATTATTTTCCGTGTTTTCTCCGTTCACCTGGAGGATGGCAGTTACAACTGTAATTTTGAATGTTTGGCTAGTGTATAGATTATTTAAACACTCAAAATAAACTATCTGTCGGCCTTTACAGAAATATTATTATTTATAATAATATATATTATATTATTTATATGCTTTTATAGTTGGACTTCAGACCAACATGGCAACATCCACCTAGGCAGGGCAGGCACAAAAGTAGCAACCATGTGATTGTGTGCGAGCCAGCTACACAGACAAACAGAAACAAATAAGCTACTGTTTAGGTGGAATGGCATATCTATAACTACATAAAACTAAATTAAAACCAAAAACTACACACACTCAAGAGGCACATAACTCAGTCGGCTGTTTACCAAACCAATGCTATTCAAAAGACAGATTGCTTTATATAAAATGACCAGCCACTGCCACTCAGCTAGAGACAAGATCTACAACAAAATATGAAAAATAAAAAACTAAAAACTGCATTCTCACAGTAACTAATAAGTGACATAATTCTAACGAGGATAACGAGATGCTTCTAAGTTCAACCTTGTACACACAAATAATGCTGTAACTGTGTGAAGAAACAAGAACTAATTCAGTAAGTTGGCAAAGAAAGAATGTCAAACCCAAACAGAAGTTGCCAACAAACTTAATTTGTTTCCACACCTCTTTTGATTAGGAAAATGACTGCCATAATGTGCATGCAACACACACAACATCTTCAATCCTACAATGTAATGGAAGCCTATAAGAAACCAAAAATAACATGAGTCAAACCATGGAAACACTTTTGTGCCTCTGTAATTTTCTGTTAATACTCATCTGCACTGTCATTTCTGACCATGCCTTTTTCTGGCACTTTAGAACACATCTACTCAAAAGTAACATCAGCAGGTCTGTAGACATACAACATAGTAATTTTTTTCACTCTCAGCATGATCTCAACAGAAGGATTGTCATTCATTTCTTGGCAGAATGTTCTGTCATAATTAGGAGTCCTGAAAACTAATGTACATGACTTTTTTTTTTTGTTTTTTTCTTTCTAGAATAATTACTTAATAATTGAGTGTTTAAAGCTATTCAGATCTACCTGTAGGGCAGCACGGTGGCGCAGTGGTAGCGCTGCTGCCTCGCAGTTAGGAGACCCGGGTTCGCTTCCCAGGTCCTCCCTGCGTGGAGTTTGCATGTTCTCCCCGTGTCTGCATGGGTTTTCTCCAGGCGCTCCGGTTTCCTCCCACAATCCACAGACATGCAGGTTAGGTGGATTGGCAATTCTAAATTGGCCCTAGTGTGTGCTTGGTGTGTGGGTGTGTTTGTGTGTGTCCTACAGTGGGTTGGCACCCTGCCCAGGATTGGTTCCTGCCTTGTGCCCTGTGTTGGCTGGGATTGGCTCCAGCAGACCCCCGTGACCCTGTATTCGGATTCAGCGGGTTTGAAAATGGATGGATGGATGGAGATCTACCTGGTAACTAAAGCTGAAGTCAAGATTCAAAATGTGTGAAAACTGAAATATTTATCAAGGCAAGTAATTTATAGTGAAATAGGAACAGTCATTAAAGCAGAAAATATGGCACAGTAAAATCCAAAGACATTTACTCCAGTGCCTAAACACTGTTCAGGACAGAGAAAAGGGGAATTTTCTACTTCACTGATAGTGTTGTGCAAAATATCTCCTAGTCACTCAATTGTATACAAAATTAGATGCTGTACATGAGATTACAAATCAATACCAAAACAAATGGAACAAAGTACTAAAATAAAAGTGCTAAAAACAACAGAAAGTCCGTCCCCACACCATTTCCTGACAAAATAATACAATGAATTTCTTTAACATTTTTACATATCGTTATAATACTAATATGCAAGTATTATTGTTATTAATGCTATCTTAAGTAGCAAAATTGTCCCCATCATACTTACTTGTACATATCAAAATAATGTTTTTAAAAAATAAGTGTGACGCAGTGGGAGCACAGTTAACTCGCAGTAAGGAGATCAAGGTTTTCCTCCAGAGTTGTCCTGCGTTGACTTTGATGTTCTCGCTGTGTCTGTGTGGGTTTCCTCCAGGTGCTCCGATTTCTTCCCACAGTCCCAGGACATGCAGGTTAGGTGAACTGGCGATACTAAATTGGCTCTGATACATGGTTGGTGTGTGTGTGTGTTCCTGCCTTGGGCCTTATGCTAGCTGGTATAAGTTCCCACAACAATATTCAGGACTAAGCAGGTTAAAAAATGACCGATGAATGTTTCTGAAACATATAACTTGTTAAAAATGTTTCATGTAATTCTCATTTTTCAGTGTTGTGTTAGTGTTTTTAGATATTTAAGATGAATTGTTTATCATTTAAAATTGTTGTGAGGCAAAGGCTATAATGCCCGTGTTGACTGTTTGAACTACTTAGCTTTTTAAAGGAATACTCCACTCAAAATTAAAAAAAAATTTATGTTACTTACCCCATGTAATTTATAGTGGTGGCTCAAAAAAAAAAATTAATCTGATGTCTTTGTGGTGAAGAGACATAACAAAGATTCAAATTGAACAGGACCTAAGGGTGACCAATGATGTGAAAAAGTCCATTGAAGAAAAAACAAGGATCTTTGTGAATTCTTTTCTGTGTGGAAATAGAAGATTACATTTTTTTCTCAGCCTGTACTACAAACTATGGGTATGGGAACTATGAATACAAAACAAAAAAATACAATAATAAAAAAAGTATGTATGTAGGAATGCTGTGTACATATGGAGCTGGGAGTGATCACCCATAGTTATTTAGTTTTTAAAATAAGAAAACAAGACAATTATAAAGCTTTTGAGTTCTTTCTTCACTTTCATGTGGTACAAATATGAAATCTATGCATTCATATTGTCACACATGCGCGAGTAGGAGGCCGCGGACGGACCTGAAATCGCTTCGAAGGACGTTCGCCGGTAGGGAATGGCGGGGTACTAACCTTTCTGCTCTCTCTTCTAGGAAAAAAGACGCTCCGCCATCTTAACCTGACCGCAGTACGTCCACTTCCCCCCTTCCTCCGCCATCTTCCCTGACGTCCGCAATCCCGTCATCCCTCACGCATCCTTCCCAGCATTCCTCCACTTCCGGCTCCTCCTATATAAAATGGCCGCCGGCGTCGCGCATATGAACGATTTTTGTTTGTATGATTTTGACCTGCAATTTGATTTCTTTGTTTACAGTATACGGGGCCGGAAACCCCAACCCTTTATGCTGTGTTTGTCCTTTATTTTTACAATATCTTCATATCTTGAGACAAGGTCCTTGATCAGCTATTTTCTGGTCCTCCTCCATCCCAGACAGCTGAAGCAGTAAATAAAAATAGTGAAATGCCAGTCTGTCCCACACATGCAAAGCTAGTTGGGTTGCATTTATTTACAGATAAACTTTATTCTAAAATCAAAAGCAAATTCCTGTAATGCTAAGGAAAAGAAATGTAATGCAGACTGATCGATATGTTAACATGGCTTACCATGGAGTAGAGAATGTGTGATGTTCCAGTGTATTTTAGGGCCTTTAGTAAAGGTGGATGTCCTGGTAGAACTACTAGGTGTCTTATTTCTCATACACACAGAAGGAGTCTACAGTGGTCTGAGCAAGTGGAGTAACTCTGTTGAATTACAGATGAACCTAAAATACATAAATAGATTTGTATTTCATGAACATTAAAAAAGTTTGTTTCAAAAGAAGCCCAAGGAAAGAAATATGTAAAATTTAATGTGGAGCAAAACTATGCTAAAGCTGTATGAATCTTATAGTATATAATGAATGAAAAATGCAGATAAATTGTTTAAACCCCAGAGGAGACCATTATAAACCAGAACATGCATTATCTTCACTAAATGCATTACATAAAAAGAAGGCTTATATTATTCCCATATACAGTGAATAAAAAGAAGGCTTATATTATTCCCATATACAGTGAATAAAACCACAAAACTAAAAGAGACAACATTACAAATGAAAAACTTGTTTTCTATTGCTGCCTGCGTCTGTTAATAAAAACCTAGTCATGAGACATTTTGAGGTTTCACGTCACTGCCATTTTAACTGAGAATAACAGAAGCTTTGCTGATCTGGATTTATATCACAGCCTTTTCTGCAGTATTTCTTATTCATTTTGACAACAAATACAGCTACAAAGGCCCAAAGCTGTGCACACAGTAGAACTATTTTGAGAATTTTCTTAAAGGAATATTAATCATGACTATCAAGGCAAAATTCTTGTAAATTAAACTGATTAACATGAAGTTATTGTAAACATTCCCCAAAAATGAAAATAATGCATTATGACAAATTAGCATAATATCTATTAAGTTTTTGAGAAACCCATACCCTGAACAGCCTCAAGATTTTGTTTTAGTTTTACAGTTTACTAATAAATACATTGGGTTTTACTCATGACATTGGGTAAACTGGACTTTTTTTAGTCTCCTTCTACACAGTCCTGCACTCTTAACATTCTGAAGATAAAAAGTGTATTATCACTTAACAGGCAACTAAGCTTTAAGGAAAGCTGCCTAGGATACCCTTAACCAAAAAAAAAGACTGAAAGGTAAATTAAATAATAATCATCATAAAATGTGAAAAAACTGCAATAGATCATAGATTCTATACAAGAAAATTGGAGAAAACATAGGAAATCCAGGATAACATATGTTAACTGGCATGTACAACACACTATAGTGGTAGTTATAGCTGTGCTATTAAACTAATTAATTACTTTAAAATGAATTTGCTATTGCATTAAGAAGATCTCCCCTGCAAAGACTACCAGCATTTCAATTTTTAAAATTCACTGTCTAGTCTTTGGATGCATTATTTGATTCACTAATGATCTGCATGGTTGAGCTGAATGTGAAATTACACTGTGCTCCCTACTGAGACTTAGAAGACACTGCCTTGTTAAGTCAATATAGCAGGTTACTAAAAGATATGAAAAACTGGCTGCCAGGATGTTATTAACTCCACATCTTTACACACTTCCAGGGTGCAGTTGATTTGCTGACCAAATATATGAATTAGCCTGAACAGGGGAATTATGTGATTCACAGATCACACATTTGTTTTTGTTGTCGCAGGAGTGAGTGATTAACTTGGAACATAACTTCTATTACATAACATTAACATAACTAACTATTAATTACACTCACTGCACCATTAGCCAATATCCAGAGATTGATCCTATGTTTGATTTGTTTTACAAATTTATTTTATATTACTACAGTGCATTAATTATTTGATTGATGAATTTATAGAAAAAACAAAAAGTACTCGCTAAAAGAGGGAAAAGACCTTGGTGTGAAATTCCTTAAAGGACATTACAGAGCATAAGATTCCCCACAATGTACACAATGGAAAATTGATATGGGATAAGACTCGTCTAATCTGGATTTTGGTCATACCATAGCACAGAGACTGTTCTTATCTTGGTTTTACATGATTTTCATTTAAACACCGACTCATCTCTGTCTTGTATTACTAGATCTCACCATGCCATACTAGTAACAGATTGAACCACTATTTGGACTGTCTGGTTAAGTTCTTAAATTGTTTAAAGTGTATTTACAGGATAAGAACTACATTGTTTCTTTCTGCAACTATATCTCCTCTTTGACCTCTACATACATGGCTTAGATATTGAAAAAAAAATATTTTTTTTTTTTACCATAGCTATGCAGATGACAACAAAATGTATATTTTTTCAAGAAATTACTATGGTATCTGAGATTTGCATAGTACATGCATTGAACAATAGGATGTGCCAAAATTCTCTTACATTAAATAAAGGTAAAAACAGAATAATTGTTTCTAGAGCCAGGGTGGAAATTTAAAGATCTTCTCTTTCCTTGAAGGCCAACAGCCAAGTCAAAAACCCTTGTTATAGTTATTCAGACCCTCACTCAGTTGTCGCATTAAGACAATTATGACATCAGTATACTATCATGTTTGAAATATATCCAGAATTAAGAAATATTAAGAAAAAAACTAATTATGTCTTTATTTTTAGTAAGGCGATTACTGAAACAAACTTTTTTTCTGTTGATTCAAAAAAAGCTCTTAAACAACTTCAGCTTTTCCAGAGTGCAGCTGGTCAAGTTTTACCTAGAATTAGAAATGCTGAAAAAATTAACACTGCTCTCAGGACTCTGCTTTAGCTACCTGTATGTCAAATAATTGATTTTTACCTGACGGTTACTTGTTTACACACTAGTACATGGCTTGGAACGTTAGATAAAGTACATCTCAGATCTGCTCTCATATTATGAACCCTATATAACCTTTATTATGTAAAGACATACTGATAGTTCCCAGGGCCTAAGCAAAACATAGTAAAGCTGCTTTTAGTTATTACGGTGCCCTTAAGTGCAACAGACATCCAGAAGACATGACACTTAGTTGTTTTCCTTGGTGTCTGAGTGCCCCGCAGCAGTTTCACTTGGCTCTTAGCATTGTGGAAAATGCAGCACAGGAAGGGATGCCAGCATTTACAGTTA